>NW_019174941.1:342629-352416 GCF_002260705.1 Seriola dumerili
GGCTGAGAGGGTTTTCTCTTCAACAGAGTGGGCTTTTGTGGAGGTTCAGGCGGAGTGGGAAGAACGGGAAAGGACGGTGGGGGTGAACATTTCCGATTCCTAATTATCCTCCCCACAGTAACACTTAAGCTGGGGCGTTCACTCGTGATTTAAGCCCAAATCTCTCTCCGCCACATGTGCCATAACTTTTTTGTTTTTTTTTTTTTTAAGAAGAAGAAGACGAAGAAGAAGAAGAAGTACAGTTTAAAAAACATCCTCTCATCATCCTGTTTGCCGGCTCAGAGCGAGACCCAGAGTCATGTTTTTGCGATCCGGAATTCCTTCCCAATTATCCCAGGTCACTAATTAGGCGGGTGTGGAGGCATTGGCTGTGCCGCAGTGGCCTAGGGCTCGGTGCCCAAAATTGAAACGACTCGGGAAATAGAGGCAGACGCTGAATCTTGCCTAATGCAGCTGGAGTGTGTGGCTGGCTGCTCAAGATGTGTGTGAAAGAGAGAGAAATGTGCAGTAGGAGTGATAGGGTCTGAAGAGAGAGAGAGAGAGAGAGAGAGAGAGAGAGAGAGAGAGAGAGAGAGGAGAGAGAGAGAGAGAGACGATGAGAGGCATCAAATAAAGAGAGGGAAACAGGGAAAGAATGAGGGATGGAGACTGAAGGATGACGTGGCCGTGAGTGAGAATTTGGGTAAAACTCAGTAACCCCCGAGAATGAGGGATTTTTCTTCTTGGTCCTTTCTTGGCTCTCCTTTCCCCTAACACACTCCCCCTCCTCTCATCCTCCCTCCTCGTCATGCAAAGTCTTTGAGCAGCTTGACTTCTGGCTGGCACACATCAGAGGGAGCAAGAGCCGGGGCAAGGCTGAGGACAGAGAGAGGAGGAGAGAGAGTAAGCCACCACCAAAGCTGCCTGCTTGAACAACACTTTCTTTTTCATGTTTCTGGACCAGGACATGTGTTAGAAATGACCTTGATGCCCTTACCAAGTATCTGCTCTTTTTTTTTTCTTTTTTTTTTTTTTTTTTTAAAGCCAAAGATATCCTGGATCATGTGATCCAACAGCAAAAAAAATTTGTTTTTTAAAAAAAAAAAAAAAAAAAAAAAAAAAAAAAAAAAAAAGAAAAAAAGAGAGATACTTGGTAAGTGCATCAAGGGTCATTTCTAACCACATGTCCTGGTCCAGAAACATGAAAGAAAGTGTTGTTCAAGCAGGAGCTTTGGTGGTGGCTACTCTCTCTCCTCCTCTCTCTGTCTCAGCCTTGCCCCGGCTCTGCTCCCTCTGATGTGTGCAGCCAGAAGTCAGCTGTCAAAAGACTTTGATGAGCGAGGAGGGAGGAGAGAGGAGGGAGGGAGTGTGTTAGGGGGAAAGGGAGAGCAAGAAAAGGGCCAGAAGAAAATCCCTCATTCTCGGGGGTTCTGAGTTTACCCAATCTCACTCAACTGCCACTCATCCTTCAGTCTCCATCCCTCATTTCTTTCCCTTTTCCCTCTCTTTATTTGATGCCTCTCATCGTCTCTCTCTCTCTCTCTCTCTCTCTCTCTCTCTCTCTCTCTCTCTCTCTCTCTCTCTCTCTCAGACCCTCATCACTCTCTGCACATTTCTCTCTCTTTCACACACATCTGAGCAGCCAGCCACACACTCCAGCTGCAATTAGGCAAGATTCAGCGTCTGCCTCTATTTCCCGAGTCGTTTCAATTTGGCACCGAGCCTCTAGGCCACTGCGGCACAGCCCAGTGCCTCCACACCCCGCCTTATTAGTGACCTGGGATAATTGGGGAAGGAATCCGGATCGCAAAAACTGACTCTGGGTCTCGCTCTGAGCGGCAAACAGGAGATGAGAGGATGTTTTTAAAACTGTACTTCTTCTTCTTCTTCTTCTTCTTCTTCTTAAAAAAAAAAAAAAAAAAAAAAAAGTTATGGGTGGGGATGTGGCGGAGAGAGATTTGGGCTTAAATCACAGTGACGCCCCAGCTAATGTTACTGTGGGGAGGATATAGAATCGGAAATGTTCACCCCCACCGTCCTCCCGTTCTCCCACTCCCCTGACCTCCACAAAGCCCACTCTGTGAAGAGAAATAACCCTCTCAGCACTTAGCATACGGACTTCCAGAGGGTGGCTGTATGTCAAACTGGATGTAATTTAAGTATGCATTTGTGGTTTGAGCTTGGAAGTACAAATCTTTTACCCTGACAGGGTCGTCTCACCCTGGTCTGGCAACCTTGTTTGACACTTCTGAGAGTGAGAGAGAAAAAAAACATTAAGACCAGGGTATAACCCTCTTAAAGGTCTGTGTTTACATGTGAGAAAATGCAGCCATAGTGCTCCCATTGTTTAGACTGGGGCTTGAAATTTGTTTTGATTGAGTCACGGGCCTGTTTTGTTGTGGTTTGGCCAGCTGCAGTAACAGTATGAGGGTCCAGTGTCTTAGTTTTTTTTTTCATTGTAATGTCTTCTTCACTTCCTCCCTTTCTCTCTCCGTCTGCCCCCCCCCCCCCCCCCCACCTCCATCTCCACCTCCACCTCACCCCTGTGGCTCCTTGAGGCATTGCAGCCCCTTTTTTGGAAGAGGCGGAGATATATGGCCTTACACAATACTCCCCTCGTGAGATGCCTATCTCTGAATGAAAGGCCTCCAGGTAACATGGGGGCACAGACAGGAAGAGAACAGTGGGGCTTGAAGGAAGCTGTGTTTATTTGTATTTTACTCTAGTCAGTCTGGTCATTGTTTAAGCAGGCAAAACCTCATCCCCAGCCCTTTTTCTTTTGCTTTTTTTTTTCATCTTTCACTCATCATTTTCTGCCTCGCTCCCCCTTTTCCTGCTCCTTCTCCTCTGTCTTGACGGTGAATATGAGTGGCGGTGGAGGCCTTTGAAGCGATACCACAGCAGAGGGAGCAGTCATTGTGTAGGCTCTTTGAATGTGCTGCAAACACCCTCCCCCCCCTCCCCCCCACCTTCATCTCCACCTCCTGACATCCCGTCCAGCCCTGCGCGGGCTCAGACTGAGCTGTGACGGTGGCACACGGCCCAGAACTTTCATGCGCCCCGGGCCCCAAGAATGCGCCCATTCAGATGTGGGCAAACGCTCCCACTACCTGTACCCCTCTCCTATCCACACCCTCCCCATGCTCTCTCAGTCTCACCCACAACATGCCTGAGGTTTGGGGGTTTTTTGATGACTCCCCCCACCCTCTTCCCCTTTTTCCCCTTTTTGACGCACACGCAGTCTCCACCCTTGTCCTACTCTCCATATTTAAACAGTCCTTTCCTCCTCTTTCTCTTAACACCCTTTTAGTTTGAGCTCCTCCTGGCTAACTGGTTAGTTTGTGCTGAAGCCCCTGTGGTAAAGATACAGCCCCCCTGAGCCCCCCTTTTGAATTGGATGTTAAACATTTCAAGCTTTTCTTAAGTTGGCGCAATTCTCCTTTTATGTTGAATGTCTCAGAGCTTTTGAATGAAAGTGCTGAGCAGTGCACAGCAGGTTTGTTTAAGGACATCGCCTTCTGCTTTCAGTGCCCTTTTTTTTTTTTTTTTTTGCCTTGCCTGTTTTATTTTTCCCCTTGTCTCTAAGAGCGGCACTGCCCAAATTTTATAGAGAGATGGTTTTCTTTGGAAAAGGTGTCACCAGAGCCAGTTTGTGCGATACTGGCCAAGAACTTGTCACCACATCTCAGACTCTAATCTAAATGTGTGGGAGCATTTCCTTATAGAGCACATGGTCTGTTATGCCTGACCTCAGTGTATGATGTAACAAAGAGTTGGCAACTATTTTTTTTTTTTTATCGGATCTCAGGTTGAAACTAAGAGGGCCACAGTGTTCAGCTTTCAATCCTCCGTGAGTTGAGGTCGGAATTGGTTTATTTAGTTTTGGTTCTGTTTCTGTTTCGTTACGCAAAATTATGGTTCCTTTTGTCACTTGTGCTGATTGTATTGTGGAGGTCAGGACAAGTTTGGGTGTTGAACATTCATTGTTTCATTGACAGTTTAACATCACTGGTTTAGCTGCTTTTTCTGTTTCTGACATCTTCCTGGGTTTTTCTACTGTTTACAAAAAAACAAAGCCATTTTTCTTTGGATTTTTGAGAAATTGTGATGTGCATTTTATTTTTTTTTTTCTTGTCCCATCTCTGAGTAAGCACCAAACAGTTGAGAAAATAAATTGACAGATTCAAAGGATAATGAAACAATTTTGCAGGCCTCAGACGTAATTTTTGTGCCCTGAGACTTTGGAAACCCTGACATGTTGAAGGATAATTCCAGTTTTATTAGCAACACAAAGAACTCAAACCTTGCCGTATTAATTTTTGGTTATCTTTCCTACTTGCTGAGATCTGATAAACGGGGCGAGAATTGCTCAAAGAAGTCGCATGGGGCAAGAAATATTGTGGCAGTGTGCAGTCAGCAGGTTTTGTATACAAACCCTCAGACTAGTTTTTAGGGGCAGTGTCATCATGTTCTCACTTCCCTCATTAAACTTTGGGCGAGTAACAATCTGTCATAAACCGATAAAGAATGAAACATGACAAAAATAAGAACCCAAGTTGTAATAAAACAGGAATCATCCCTTACAAAACAGAGCTTTCTTCACTTGCGCTTGGCTCTCCCTCTCCCATTAGTCTTTTCCCTCTCTTAATGTCCTCTCCAATCTCCCGTCCCTCTCTCTGCATGGTAAAGTCTGCACGTCAGCCTGTGCTGGAGACTACCTCTCTCCACTTGGCTTTATTTTTAGAAGTAATTTGTCGGCGTGTGTTTTTTACTTTTTTAATGGCACCAAAAGAAACCCCAGAGCTCCGTGTAAGGAAGCGCATGCGAGGGAGCTGAGGAGGTGGTGGGTCGGTGGTTTGGAGTTAAGGGCTATAGGCGGGTGGCCCAGCTGCGGGCGCTTTTGATTTGGCCTGGGAGGTGAAAGCCGGCGATTGAGACGCGAGGGCTGTGCCAGTATCTTAACCTCCACACTTCAAAAAGCCTGGGGCAGAGAGCTTGTCCGACTCCTTCCCCCTCCCGCTTCCCCTCGTCCCTCCCTCCCTCCCGTCCTCCGTCCCGTACGAGGGAAAAAAAGAAAGGAATAAAAATTTGGGGGGGGGAAATGAGGAAGAAAAGGGGGGAAAAAAAAAAAAGACCTTTTATAAAAAAACTTCGCTAGGCCGTCTTGAAACAGAGGAGCGTTTCAAATTTCTGCAAAAAAAAAAAAAAAACTCCAGCCCGGCAATTCCTGAGCACTAATGTAGATGGGAGGGGAGGAGGGGGAGGAGGGAGGTGAGGGGAGAGGAGAGGAGGGGTTCATAGTTGCTCCTGAATCCCAAGTGTTTGGTGTCGGCTGGACGCTTGTGAAGCGCTGGCCTGCTGCCCCTAAGCAACGCAACCACCACGCAAAGCACACATCCCTGCTGTTACCGACCAACCCTTTTTTTTTTTTTTTTTTTCTTTTTTTTGGAAACACACACACACTGATGCACGCACACGACACACACACACACACACACACACACACACCACACACAACAGCTTCTCGCCCGCAGCCCCTCAGGCCTCTTCCCCAGGCAGGAAGGCCAGCGCTTTTTCATGTCTTGGCTGGGGAAGAAAAATGCTCCCCAGGAAACACAGGGTGCAGTAACCGGGGCGTGCGGGCCCGCTTTGTAGTATCGCTGGATGAAAAGAGGGAGGGCGGCGGAGGTAAATAAAAGCGGACAGGGGCTCTCTCTTTCTCGCTCTGAGCGCTGTGCTCCTTTCAGTTCTGCTCTGTGCAGCTCAGGGTCAGCTCTCCTCGGGAAAGGTGGCCTCTGTCCTGTTCCCTTTTATCCACATGTTGGTAAGCAGTCCTGCAGGATTTGTGTGTGTTGTGTGTGTGTGTGTGTGTTGTGTTTTTTGTGTTTGTTTGGCAGTGTTAAGATGCAGCGAGCAGCAGGGCCTCAGCTGACTTCTCTCCTACAAAAACACACTCTTGGCTTTGCCACATCAGGGAGAGGCAAACTAATACGTCTTCTTTTTCCTTTTTTTCGCCTTCACAACATCCATCCTTTTTAGTCGGCAGGAGCATCCATGCCAACCTCTGTCTCTCCACTTTGATCACAGCATTCTATTTGATGCTGCTCTGGTCTAAAAATACACTCTCCTTGGCTTGTCAATAACTGAAGCTAACTCTGTTTATGTTAGCTCCAAGCCCGGATCAACGAGAGGGAAAAGAAATTTGCAGCTTGACTAAACAATCCTGTCAGGGAAAGGGGCCAATTTCATGAGAGTCCTGTGAAGTGGGATTGAGCAGATCAGTAACATTTTTTAACACCACAAGCATTGCAACCTGCACCTGGACTGCTTTGGATCAGATAATTACCATCTATAGTTCTCATGATACTCTTGCTAGTTTTAACACGCTGGGTCAATGTGGTGATCCTCCTGTCGGAGAGTATTTCCTCATCTTGTTTTCCCATCGCACGCAGCTGCCAGTGGTTCGGTCTAAGTCACACCAGAAGCTACACAATAGGGTGCTTGCCTCTTTGAGAGAGTCGAGAGAAGGAGTGAGTCAGTCAAGGGGAGGGCAACAGAAGGAGCGTAGCATTGCCATGCTGGGTCCACGGCAACCCCCATGTCAAGACTAGATCAACGCCAGACCAGCCCACATCCTGTCACTGACCTATAGCCCCTCTGTAGTTCAGTGCTTGGCTCACAAACTCAGGTCTTTCATTCAATCGCTGTAACATTAAGGACAAAAACAAAAAAGATTGATTATGTAAGACGGTAATGCTTGTAATTTGTCCTTTGCCGATGTGGGGCAGGAATGCTATGCATGCTGAGACACTTTTGAGTCATTCTGATCATCCTTGATATGTCCCTGGTTTTGGTTTAATTGTGACGTGAATGTGACCCGTGTTTTTTTAGTGTGGGTTGCCTGATTGTGTTTCCCAAAAACCAATTTTTTTTCACCATGGAAAATTTCAGCAGATTTTCCTTTTTGTATACAGATCCAGTTTTGTTCATAAGTTCTGTGGGCAGTCGATTGATCGTCTTTTCTTTTGTTCTACTCTTGTTGTTTTTTTTTTTCTTTCTTCTTCAGGGAGCGAAACGGAAAATTTCTCCAGCATGCAAGCGGACGGGCCCGTCTGGCTAGAGATGGAGGCCTGTTAATGATTCCAATGAAGACCCTTAAATCTCCAAACCTGAAGCCTCCACGTTCTCAGAGGACCCCCCTCCCTTCCCTCCTCCCTCCTCCTCCTCCCTTTTCTCCCCCAACCTTAACCCTACTCCTTTCGCTTTCAACACATGTGCACATGCCACCACGACCAAAAACACTTCAAACTGTTTGGAACTCTAACTCATTCCTGAAGCGCCTGCTGTAGAGACACTGAACTGAACAAGACAATCATGGATTAGTAGGAGCAAAGCTCATGAAAACGCACGTTCTCGCACCGAAAACCAGACAGCATTCAAATTTGACGTCTGTGTTTTGTCAAGTTTTCCTTTACAAATCAGCTTTAAACTGCAATCCAAGGCACTGCACTGAAAAACCAGGCAGCAATTTTTGATGTGCGCACTAAACTTCTCCCGCGCACCGCCCAAACTCCCAAACCTCTGTTTCTAAGTTATTGTAAGTTATTTGTCACCGTCTGTTCCTTTGTATAGTTTATTAGGCCGACATTCATCCCTTGAAACCCCTCCCTCTCTCTCTCTCACGCTCTCAGTCACTGGATTTTGAGACCATTTGGGGGTTTCCGCCCGACTGACCAAACACCTCTTTTTAGACTGCACTAAGGAAGATGGAGGGATCTCATCGTGTCTAAGAAACGTCCTAGAAAGCCATTGTAGTTTGTTGCTGGACCAGTTGGTGCAAAAAAGGATCAACAATTTTTGATTTGCTTTTCATTTTAGACTGAAATTTTTGATTTTGAAAATGCTTTTTTGTATCTTGAACCCTTTGTTTCAATTTCTCGTTTGTGTAATATTTTAGTGATTTTATTTTTCTTTTTTTTTCGTTTTTTTTCTTTTTTTAAATATTGTTTTTTTATATGTTGGTCTATATGAAAATAAGCTTTGGACACAGGAAAGCCATTTTTCTTGTTGAGCGTCTTGCAGAAATTAAAACTTAAGGCTTTTTTTGATCAACCTATTTGTAACCAAATAGTGACCTCGAGTCCTTGCTCAGTGTAAAATAATGCCTCAGTATGTGTACTTTTTTAAAACTGTCAGGATATGTCAATTTTCTTGGTTATTTTTGCAGGCAACATTAGGACATAAGGCGAAAGATGCATAGCTCAGAGGCCTATATTTTATTGTTCTACACAAAACATGACATAATGAAGCAAGATATATATTATTTACCTCCAGCACTTGGCAGTCTTTCTTTTATTGGCAAATGGAACCTTTGTCTTTGCTCTCTGGTAGCTAATAGTGTGGTCTTTAGCCATGTTGTTTATTTCCATGCAGCATCTTCTCTGTAACATTTTGATTTTAATTGCTCTATTTTAGTATTACTTCTTGATGAATTCCTTTTTTATTATCATAATTGCTGGGTCACTGTCATTCTTTGGGTAGAGGCATTTTGCTTCCCAAGTGGTCATATTTGAAAATGTTATACATGTTTGTTTTTCTTGTTTTGTTTTTTGTTTTGTTTTTGTTTATTTTTTAAGGAAAAATAAACACAGGGCACCATTGGCTCATGTGATCACTTGTGTGGTGGAAAGACGCAGAGCGGAAAGTGCCAGATGTAACAGCCTGTGTGTCATGCCTTGGAGATTAAAGTATGCCCACTGGCAGTATGAAGCAGGTAAAACACATTCAATACAACTTAAAAAAATTCAACTTCAATAATTAAGAACTCCAAAAAACTACACAATGCTCAGCGTGCTACATTTGTACAGTATTAATTTGCAATGATAATGAAAGCATAGATCATCTGAGGCATTCAATCTTTCGACTGGAGAATGAGATGATTTTTGGTTTTTATTTTAAAAAAAAGATTCTGAAAAACTCAATAAAAACTCTAAGGTAGAACAATCAACTTTTTTTTTTAAGTAAACAACATTTTTGATGAAAGAGCCAAGGATCAAGAGGAAAATGTCCTGTATAGACAAAACCTGAATCTGTGTCTCTTGAATGTCCCCATTTCAAAGTAAAACAGCGCAACCATTGTGTTTTTGTTCGGGGGGGGGGGGGGGGGGGGGGGGGGGGGGGGGTGGTTACAGGACATTTTTGAAGAACCAAGAGGGGTAAGACCAAACATTCCTGAAGTTTGAGATGCTTTATAAAAGCACATGACAAAATGACTCAATTTGTGCATTCAAGTCAGTTTTATTGTACAAAGCCCCAAATAGAACCCTTTTAAACGCTGACAGAAGATGGCTAAAGTAGTATTACAATATGAAGTTATATTAACTACTTTATTATTTTTGTATTTTTTTGGATGTAGGCTTCCTCCTCTCATAAATGTGTGATCCTGCAATATTTATTGTTTGCTTCTACTGGGTGTTGTGCACTGTGCAAGGAATCGATTTATGTGAGTTTTTGATCAGTTGTTTTCAACATTGCATTCTGCTGAGTTCTCTGTGCCCTTTATTTATAAATCTCAGTTTTATAGATCAATGATTTTAAACGCTATATCTTATCTTAATCCGGAGGCCAACGGTAATCAAATATGCAGTTTTACTCACTGTCATGTGGACACACCAGTGACAAAACACTGAGACTGGACCTTTCAGTTGAAGCAGGGAGACATCTGTGTTCCACAGTTTCAACTTTTGAAATGAACACACTCATTTGCATAGATGAGTGATTTATTGTTTTGCGCGAGAGACAGAAGTTA
>NW_019174941.1:352441-430603 GCF_002260705.1 Seriola dumerili
TCACACATTAATGCCTCCCTATCAATTCAGTTCTCCATATAACTTCTCTTCTATTGAAATGTTCACGGCATTATCTGCTTAATTCTCCCACCACACATAGACACACATCTGCCAGGCAAAGAGACATCGAGATAAACCTCTGAACATACACAACACTGTGGAGTCAGTTCCTTCACTGCCCCACACCCCACCTCCTGACATCCCCCAGCCTGCAGCGGCTCAGACTGAGCTGTGCGGGGGCACACGGCCAGACTTCAGCTGCCCGGGCCCCCAGCGATGCCGCCTCAGATGTGGGCAACGCCTCCCACTACCTCCCCCCTCTCCTATCCACACCCTCCCATGCTCCCCTAGTCTCACCCACACATGCCTGAGGTTTGGGGTTTTGATGACTCCCCCCCACCCTCCCCTTTTCCCCTTTTGACCACAACCAGTCTCCACCCTTCCCTACTCTCCAATATTTAACAGTCTTTCCTCCTCTTTCTCTTTACCCTTTTAGTTTGAGCTCCTCCTGGCTAACTGGTTAGTTGCTGATAGCCCCTGTGGTAAAGATACAGCCCCCCTGAGCCCCCCTTTTGATTGGATGTTAAAAATTTCAAAGCTTTTCTTAAGTGGCGATTTCTTTTATGTTGAATGTCTCAGAGCTGAAGAAAGTGCTGACAGTGCACAGCATTTTTGTTTAAGACATCGCCTTCTCTTTCAGGTGCCTTTTTTTTTTTTTTTTTGCCTTGCCTGTTTTATTTTCCCCTTGTCTCTAAGAGCGGCACTGCCACAATTTTATAGAGAAGAGGTTTCTTTGAAAAGGTGTCACCAGAGCCAGTTGTGCGATCACTGCCAAGACTTGTCACCACACTCAGACTCTAATCTAAATGTGTGGACATTTCCTTACTAGAGCACATGGTCTGTTAGCCTGACCTCAGTGTATGATGTAACAAAGAGTTGGCACTTTTTTTTTTTTTATAGGATCTCAGGTTGAAATAAGAGGGCCACCAGTTTCAGCTTTCATCCTCGTGAGATTAGGTCGGATTGGTTTATTTAGTTGGTTCTGTTTCTGTTTCGTTAACCAATTATGGTTCTTGTCACTTGTGCTGATTGTATTGGTGGAGGGTCAGACAAGTTGGGTAGTTGATTCATTGTTTCATTGACAGTTTAACATTCACTGGTTTTAGCTGCTTTTCTGTTTCTGACCATCTTCCTGGGGTTTTTCTACTGTTTACAAAAACAAGCCATTTCTTGCTTTGGATTTTGAGAAATTGTGATGTGCATTTTATTTTTTTTTCTGTCCATCTCTAGAGTAAGCAACCAAACAGTTGAGAAAATAATTGACAGATTCAAGGATAATGAAAATATTTGCAGCCTCAGAGTATTTTTGTGCCCTGACTTTGACCTGACAGTTGAAGGATAATTCCAGTTTATTACAACACAGAACTCAAACTTGCCGTATTAATTTTGGTTATCTTTCCTACTTGCTGAGATCTGATAACGGGGCGAGATTGCTCAAAGGAAGTCCAATGGGGCAAGAAATATGTGCAGTGTGACAGTCAGGCAGGTTGTATACAAACCCTCAGACTAGTTTTTAGCAGTGTCATCATGTTCCCACTTCTCAATTAACTTGGCGAGTACAATCTTGTCATAACCGATAAAGAATGAAACCATGAAAATAAGACCCAAGTTGTAATAAACAGGAATCATCCTTCAAAACAGAGCTTTCTTCACTTGCGTTGCTCTCCCTCTCCCATTAGTCTTTCCCTCTCTTATGTCCTCCAAATCTCCCGTCCTCTCTCTGCCATGGTAAAGTCTGCACGTCAGCCTGTGCTGGAGACACCTCTCTCCACTTGGCTTATTTTTAGAGTAATTTGTCGGCGGTGTTTTCCTTTTTAATGGCACCAAAAGAAACCCCAGAGCTCCGTGTAAGGAAGGAGGGAGGGAGCTGAGGAGGTGGGTGGGTCGGTGGGTTTGGAGGTTAAGGGGCTATAAGGCGGGTGGGCCCCAGCTGCGGGCGCTTTGATTTGGCCTGGGAGGTGAAAGCGGCGATTGAGACGCGAGGCTGTGCCAGTTATCTTAACCTCCCACACTTCAAAAGCTGGGCGAGAGCTTGTCCGACTCCTTCCCCCTCCCCTCCCCTCTCCCTCCCTCCCTCCCTCCCTCCGTCCCGTAGAGGGAAAGGAATTGGGGGAGAGAGAAGGGGGAAGACTAAACCTTCGCTAGCCGTCTGAACAGAGGAGCGTTTCATTTCCTGCAAAAAAAAAAAAAAAACTCCAGCCGGCATTCCTGAGCACTAATGTAGAGGGAGGGGGAGGAGGGGGAGGAGGGAGGTGAGGGGAGAGGAGAGGAGGGGTCAAGTTGCTCCTGAATCCCAGTGTTTGTGTCGGCTGGACCTTGTGAAGCGCTGGCCTGCTGCCCCCTACAACCAACCACCACGCAAGCACACATCCCTGCTGTTACCACCAACCCTTTTTTTTTTTTTTTTTTTTTTTTTTTTTTGGAAACACACACACACTGAGTGCACGCCACACGACACGACACACACACACACCACACACACACCACACACAACAGCTTCTCGCCCGCAGCCCCTCAGGCCTCTTCCCCAGGCAGGAAGGCCAGCGCTTTTCATGTCTGTGGTGGGGGAAGGAAAAATGCTCCCCAGGAAACAGGGTGCAGTACCGGGCGTGCGGGCCCGCTTTGAGATCCTGGGATGAAAAGAGGGAGGGCGGCGGA
This sequence comes from Seriola dumerili, assembly GCF_002260705.1. Classification (NCBI taxonomy): domain Eukaryota; kingdom Metazoa; phylum Chordata; class Actinopteri; order Carangiformes; family Carangidae; genus Seriola; species Seriola dumerili. Next base: position 355,160 of record NW_019174941.1, read on the forward strand.
GGTAAATAAAAGCGACAGGGGCTCTCTCTTTCTCTCTGAGCGCTGTGCTCCTTTCAGTTTCTGCTCTGTGCAGCTCAGGGTCAGCTCTCCTCGGGAAAGGTGGCCTCTGTCCTGTTCCCTTTTATCCACATGTGGTAAAGCAGTCTGCAGGATTGTGTGTGTGTGTGTGTGTGTGTGTGTGTGTTTTTGTGTGTGTTTGAGTGTTAAGATGCAGCGAGCAGCAGGGCTCAGCTGACTTCTCTCCTACAAAAACACACTCTTGGCTTTGCCACAAGGGAGAGGCAAACTAATACCGTTTCTTTTCCTTTTTTTCGCCTTCACAAAACATCCATCTTTTTAGTCGCAGGAGGCATCCATCCACCTCTGTCTCTCCACTTTGATCACAGATTCTATTTGATGCTGCTCTGGTCTAAAATAACTCTCCTTGGCTTGTCAATAACTGAAGCTAACTCTGTTATGTTAGCTCAAGCCCGGATCACGAGAGGGAAAAGAACACTTTTGCAGCTTGACAAACAATTTCCCTGTCAGGGAAAGGGGCCAATTTCATGAGAGTCCTGTGAAGTGGATTGAGCAGTCAGGTAACATTTTTACACCACAGCATCAACCTGCACCTGGACTGCTTTGGTTCAGATAATTACCATCTATAGTTTCATGAACTCTTGCTAGTTTTAACCGGCTGGGTCAATGTGGTGATCCTCCTGTGCGGAGAGTATTTCCTCATCTTGTTTTCCCATCGCCCACCTGCAGTGGCGGCCTAAATGTCAACCAGAAGCTACACAATTGGGTGCTTGCCTTGAGAGAGTGAGAGGAGGAGTGAGTCAGTCAGGGGAGGGCACAGAGGAGCGTAGCATTGCCAGCTGGGTCACGGCAACCCCCATGTCAGACTAGATCAAAGCCAGACCAGCCCACATCCTGTCACTGACCTATAGCCCCTCTGTAGTTCAGTGCTTGGCTCAACACTCAGGCTTTCATTCAATCAGCTGTAACATTAAGGACAAAAAAAAAAAGATTGATTATGTAGACGGTAATGCTTGTAATTTGTCCTTTGCCGATGTGGGGAGGAATGCTTGCATGCTGAGACACTTTTGAGTCATTCTGATTCATCTTGATATGTCTGGTTTTGGTTAATGTGACGTGAATGTGACCCGTGTTTTAGTGTGGGTTGCTGATGTGTTTCAAAAACAATTTTTTTTTCCCATGGAAAATCAGCAGATTTTCCTTTTTGTATACAGATGCAGTTTGTTCATAGTTTGTGCAGTCGATTGATCGTCTTTTCTTTTGTTCTAATCTGTGTTGTTTTTTTTCTTCTTCTTCAGGAGGAAAACGGAACAATTTCTCCACATGCAAAGCGAAGGCAGCAGCTACGGGCCCTCTGCTAGAGATGGAGGCCTGTTAGATTCCATGAAGACCCTTAAATCTCCAAACTGAAGCCTCCAGTTCTCAGAGGACCCCCCCTCCCTTCCTCCCTCCCTCCCCTCCCTTTCCTCCCCCACCTAACCCTACTCCCTTTCCTTCAACACAGTCACATGCCACCACCACCAAAAACACTTCACTGTTTGACTCTACTCCCTTCCTGAAGGCGCCTGCTGTAGAGACACTGAACTGAACAAGACAATCATGATTAGTAGGAGCACCCTCACGAAAACCACGTTCTCGCACCGAAAACCCAGAAAGCATCAATTTGACGTCTGTGTTTTGTCAGTTTCCTTTACAAATCAGCTTTACTGCAATCCAAGGCACTGCACTGAAAAACAGCAGCAATTTTGATGTGCGCACAAACTTCTCCCCCGCACCGCCCAAACTCTCCAAACACCTGTTTCTAAGTTATTGTAAGTTATTTGTCACCTCTGTTCCTTTGTATAGTTTATTAGGCCGACATTCACTCCCTGAAAACCCCCTCCCCTCTCTCTCTCTCGCTCTCTCACTGGATTTTTGAGACCATTTGGGGTTTCGCCCGACTGACCAAACACCTCTTTTTAGACTGCACTAAGGAAGATGGAGGGATCTCATCTTGTCTAAGAAACGTCCTCAAGACGCCATTGTAGTTTGTTGCTGACCAGTTGGTGCAAAAAAGGATCAACAATTTGATTTGCTTTTCATTTTAGACTGAATTTTGATTTTGAATGCTTTTTTGTATCTTGAACCCTTGTTTCAATTTCTCGGTGTATATTTTAGTGATTTTATTTTTCTTTTTTTTCTTTTTTTTCTTTTTTTAAATATTGTTTTTTTATATAGTGGTCTATATGAAAATAAGCTTTGGACACAGGAAAGCCATTTTTCTTGTTGAAGCGTCTTGCAGAAAATTAAAACTTAAGGCTTCTTTTGATAACTATTTGTAACAAATAGTGACCTCGAGTCTTGCTCAGATGTAAAATAATGCTCAGTATGTGTACTTTTTAAAACTGTCAGGATATGTCAATTTTCTTGGTATTTTTGCAGGCAACATTAGGACAAAGGCGAGAGTGATAGCTCAGAGGCCTATATTTTATTGTTCTAAAACATGACAAATGAAGCAGATATATATATTTACCCCAGCACTTGGCAGTCTTTCTTTTATTGCAATGGACCTTTGTCTTTTCTCTCTGGTAGCTAATAGTGTGGTCTTTAGCCATGTTGTTTATTCCATGCAAGCATCTCTGTAACATTTTGATTTTAATGCTCTATTTTAGTATTACTTGATGAATTCCTTTTTTTATTATCATATTCTGGGTCACTGTCATCTTGGTAGAGCATTTTGCTTCCCAAGTGGTCATATTTGAACTGTTCCAACATGTTTTTGTTTTTTGTTTTGTTTTTTGTTTTGTTTTTGTTTATTTTTTAAGGAAAAATAAAAAGGCACCATTGGCTCATGTGATCACTTGTGTGGTGGAAAGACCAGAGCTGGAAAGTGCCAGATGTAACAGCCTGTGTGTCATCCTTGGAGATTAAAGTATCCACTGGCAGTATGAAGCAGGTAAAACACATTCAATACAACTTAAAAAATTCAACTTCAATAATTAAAACTCCAAAAACACACAATGCTCAGGGCTACATTTGTACAGTATTATTGCAATGATAATGAAGCATATATCATCTGAGCATTCAAATCTTTCGACTGGAGAATGAGATGATTTTTGTTTTTTAAAAAAAGATTCTGAAAAACTCAATAAAAACTCTTAAGGTAACAATCAACTTTTTTTTTTAAGTAAACAACATTTTTGATGAAAGAGCCAAGATCAAAGGAAAATGTCCTGTATAGACAAACCTGAACTGTGTCTCTTGAATGTCCCCATTTCAAGTAAAACAGCGCCACCTTGTGTTTTTGTTTGGTTAACAGGACATTTTGAAGAAACCAAGAGGGTAAGACCAAACATTCCTGAAGTTTGAGATGCTTTATAAAAGCACATGACAAATGACTCAATTTGTGCATTCAAGTCAGTTTTATTTACAAAGCCCCAAATAACCCTTTAACGCTGACAGAAGCTGCAATAGTAGAATTACAATATGAAGTTATTATTATACCTTTTATAGTATGTAGTACATGGTATGAGGCTCCTCCTCTCATAAATGTGGTCTGCATATTTATTGTTTCTTCACTTGGGTGTTTCACTGTGCAGAATGATTTATGTGAGTTTGACAGTTGTTTTCACATTCATCTGCTGAAGTTTCTCTGTGCCTTTTTTATAAATCTCAGTTTAAGATCATGATTTTACGCTATTACAACTAATCCGGAGGCCAACGGTAATCAAATATGCAGTTTACTCAACTGTCATGTGGACACACAAGTGCACAAACACTGAGACTGGACCTTTCAGTGAAGCAGGAGACATCTTGTGTCCACAGTTCAACTTTTGAAATGAACAATATTTGCATAATGAGTGATTTATTTTTTGCCGAGAGACAGAATAGATGTAATTTGAGGGATTTTTTTATTGTGGAGAAACAATACCAGACAGAAAATATTCTTCAAAGCAGGGTATTTTCTGACTTAAAACATCATGGAAGGGAACTTTAAAGCTGCCGTATCAGATTTTTTTTCAGCCACTTGGGGGAGCAAGTTGTGAACACTGACATGTCAACATCTTTAACGTTGATCTGATGAACTTGTTGCTAATTCAGTGTCCTTCTGGCTTGTTGGCTACCGAGTTCACCAACTACTGTCAGTCTGTTGTTCAGTGCTGAGCGGGTGGTATAAAGTTGGTTTTTACAACTTAAGAGTGGTGGTGGTGCACCAGGGCAGTGAAGTGGCGGCTCGGACAGCTAAACAGCGAGCCGAAAGTCACTATGACGCCGATGGCTGCTGCAGATAATTCACATGATTATTTTCTATAGGTCCACCACTATGAGCAACCATCTTCACATTTCATTTGATACATTATTATAAAATTGGTTATAGCTGCTGTAAGTAATCAGTTGAATTGTTTCATTCAAACTGTCAAAGTTACTTTCCATAGCATTGACCTGTGTGGCACATTCAATTTAAGCTGAAAGAAATGCTTCAGGTCCTATTCAAGGCTCCAATAAAAGTTGCGCTATTTCTGAACTGATGCTGGTAGATATAAGAGGTATTGTCAACCTGACTTTTATGTGCATCTGCAAAACAGTCACTTCAACAAAGTGTTCAAAAAATCTTTTTTTTTTTTTTTTAATTTCATTTCATTTAATCTCCTCACACACAAAAATGTCATTCAGTGGATAAATACATAAGAAAATGGACTGACAGACAAAAGTTGACCTTTCATGTAGAAGGCACAGGCACTTTTTCTATTTCCGTTTTTCTTATTAGTCCCTCTTGGATGGTTCATTTTCTGACTCGTTCCAGATCGACGTCCTCCACGCAAAACCAGAAACGCTGCAAAACTTCATTACTTGTACTTGTAGAATCCTTCTCCCGTCTTTTTGCCATATTTGCCCTCCGCAACCAACTTGTTCAGCAATTCACTCGGGGCAAAGAGTGGGTTGTGGGGATCCTTTGCACTCCAACCTAAACATATGCAATAATAGAACGGAATGAGATTTTACATTTAATATATCAGTTCATTCAAATGAGCGTTGTTTCTCCTTGTTTACTGTGATGTCATCTTACTTCTTGGCAGTCACAGTTTTAAATTAAAGTCACTTCTGCCTCGCCCCCGCACCCACATAGTTCAACTCACCATCCATAATGAATTTCATTGTGTCTAGTCCTACATAGTCCGAGAGCTCAAAGGGCCCCATGGGATAACCAGCACCAAGTTTCATGGCAATATCAATGTCCTCTTTAGATCCATGACCTGAGGAACAAAAAAACAACGTAAACATGCAGAAATCATTCAGAAATTAAAATTGATAAGCAATACTGAATTTGATCCCTGCAACTTGATGCCAAGATTCTTTTATAGTCTTACATTTCCAATTAAAATTCCCACCCAGAAAAAAAAAAAAAGTAATGGACACTTGGTAAATCATCCCCTATACACTTCTATGGCAATTTCACTGTGGAGACATTCGGTGGTCATGCAGGTATACACACCTCTCTCATACAACCGGATGGCCTCCATTATGTAAGGAACAAGCAGGCGGTTTACAATGAATCCTGGTGTATCCTGAGTAGAGAGACGTTGGATTCTGCTGAGTGGGCCATTTGATATATTCTGCGAGAGCCTACAGCTGTAAAGAAATCAGGCGGCAAATCTTACCTTGCAGGACACGGGTGTTTTTCCAAGCATTTTGCTGAAGTTCAGGAGGGAATCAAAAGTCTCTTGACTTGTTGCTGAGGTTCCAATGACCTGTGGAAGATCAATACTTAAGTGCTGCTGCCATTAGACAGCTGTATAATGCCTTTACTGTGCTTCAGTGATTTAAGAATCTCACCGTCTACACCACACCAGCCTGTGACGCTTTATTAGATTATATTCGGGGCATTTTTCAATTCTCAGTATTTCCCTCTGAAGAAGCAAAAGCCCCGAGTGTTCAATCAGTATTAATCTGAATCAGTATATTCTATTAATCTCTTGTCGGATAATGGTCCAAATAATGTGTTAAAAGCATGGGGGTGGTGAGCTCTGCACGCGAGAGCCGTCCTCTGTAACTTAATTATTGGTAGTTTACGCGATGCTTTTGAACAAGGACAATTTTTGAAAATTCACTCATTTGCTTTTTCAGAGAGTTAGATAAGAAGTCATCTCCACTCTCACATCTCTGTCCTAGTGGGCGCTGCCGTTCACACTGTTTGATCTGAAGAAGACAAATAAATAAAAATAAACACTGATTTATTTATTTTATTTTTTTGGGGCCCTACCTCTACAAGCTTCATCATAGGGACCGGGTTGAAGAAGTGGAGGCCGCCGAATCTGTCCAGCCGGTTGGTGGAGCTGGCGATGTCAGAGATAGGCAGGGAGGATGTGTTGCTGGCGAAGATGGTGTGTCTAAAATGCGAAGTGCAGAAAAACGGGCAGTAAGCAGCACATAATATGGACAGCAGTTTATACTAAAAGCAGATGTGAGCCTTTCCGCACTTTTTTCCCTGTCATTATCCAAACGTAACATCTGCTCTCGTCCCTCTTGTGTTTGGGAAATTTAGAAGAGTTGATTCGGTCTTTTTAAATACTGATAACTGAAGTGGAAACATGCTTTAGATAACAGCACACACTGAAACCTATAAAACGCAGAACATGCAGCTTCTGGTTGGTGTGAAATCCTCTTGGCATTTCCTGGCACGTGATTGCACAGTCATGATGCCACACTGAGGCCACACTCTTTTTCCGATCTAACACTTATAGCTAATGAATAGAGCAGAAATGGGACAGTGCTTACGGCGGTGCCAGCTTGTCAAGACGACCGAAGAGATCCTGCTTGATTTTTAGATTTTCCACAATGGCTTCCAACACAAGATCCGAGCCCTGCGCAGCAGATCCAGCATCTGTCGAGGTAGAAACATTCTGCAAGACTTTCTGGATGAACTCTTCACCTGCCTGAAACAAACCGAACACAATATTGCCCATTAATTGCACACATTTCACTCTAGCAGCGACCTGGTTGTTGATCTACTGCGTCTCACCTCTGGCTTATCAGCGTACTTCTTCTTGACCACTCTTTTAAGGCTCCCTTCGATTCCTTTGACAGACTTTTTCAGGATGTCGTCATTTGTGTCCACCAGCGTCACCGAGTGGCCCGTCGATGCAGCAACCTTCCAGAAGGAAATGAGTTCACGACAACTTAAAATACAGCCACAGCTTGTCAGTGATGTTGAGGTGGGAGCAAATAAGGTGATGCAGGTGATAGTTTGTTGAAGCTCTTTCTGTGTAATTGCAGCAGATAATAGCAACAGCCACTGTTGCCTGTCTTTAAAGTCTTCGCTGACTTTATAGCACAGCTGCATACTAATAAAAAACAGCTGCTGATTTCTGAGTGTGCGGTCGATGTAGAGTGCAATGCACAAAAGGATATGGAGATACACATTGAGAGTGGTGGTGAAACAGCCTGATGACACATGATGGTCACAGAAAAAACTAACAAAAACAGTATCAATACAAAAGTTAGTACTTTCATTTTTTTTTGTGGTATAAAAACGACAAACACCACATGACAACATGTATACTGTGAGACTCAGAACTGTATTCTGTAAGCATGTGGTATGTATTTGAGGCAGCTCACATTCTCCTATAGTAGATTACTCAAGACCAAATACGGAGGGTGACACCTTGTGGCAAAGATCTGTATCTTCTAAAATTCCCTGCATGCATTTCAATTGAATCCTTCATGTGTCTTGTCTATGTTACATCACAAGGAAACAACTGCATTTACGGACAAGTGAATAATTTCTAAACACAGCGTCCTGATGGAAACAATCGGTGATTGTGCTGTGAGAAAAGAAAAGAACCATTGACTATCAAGGAAATGTAAAACTTGTTTTTAAAAGTACCATTGGCTACTATTGGCTTTTGTAGTTATATGATATGCAACAAAATGGTATCTTAATGTAATGATTCATAAACTGAAATTCTTTTCAAAGCGGGCAGTACTGTGCAAAGTTTTAGGCAGATCATCAGGGAGTTGTTTGATCTCAATGACCCCACGTGAGGATTTGATGTTTCTTTTGTCCTAAATGACAGTAACCCCGAGCATCTTTGGGTTTTGGACTGCTGGTCAGATAAGATTAAGACATTTAAACACATCACCTTCACTTTGGGAAATTGTACCAGGCTTTTTCACAGTTTATGACATTTTATAGACAAAATGATTAGCCAAGATAATAATCAGAAGGCATTCAATGGCAGTTGTTTGAATTTTCATTCAGATACAGAGATGCTGTATCGTGGGACTCAAACTTAAAACACACACTGGTGAATTCCCAATAATAGTGTTGGTTGTTGGACATTGCTGTTGGAACATATATATCTTTTCTTTTTTCCCCATTATTATACAATAGTCTCTCTGACCTTTACTATTTTCGTTTAGTGTAATTCAGTTTGTCTTGCCTTCAGGTTTAAGGTATTTACATGGACTATTAGCTTCCTACCGCTCGTTTACTTTGTTTTCATGTATGGCTGAATACATGTAAAACTGTTTGTATATATGCAGCTGTCATACTATTTATATATAATTTATTCTTTTAGTGAAGATAAATAAATAGTCAGGTTAATCGATAATGAATCGTGGTTGCAGCACTAATGTTAGGCAGGGTTTTCACTTCAGGTAAACGTCAATGACAACTTGTTTTGTTTGCACATTGTACGCACAGCTGTTTAAGTGGAACAAGCCCCGATCCCAATCCGGATGCTTTAATATTTAGTACCCTTATATAACATAACTCAGTCGAAACTTGAGGCGCATGGTCTGATTTGTAGCATGTCAGCTGGCTAGTTATGGTGAAGCTAACTGCTAAACTACTTGGCTAAGCAGAGCCCGTTCCGGAGGCATTTTGCCGCGTACCTGTGCAATTCCTGCACCCATCTGTCCACCTCCGATGATCGTCACGTGTTTAATAACAACATTCCTCACAGCCGAGGACGAGAGACCTCTGTAGATCTGGTGGGTAAAGAAAGCCATGATGTGTGTGGACCGGCTGCTACAGGACTCTGGGACAGGCTCACAGATCCAGACCCGGGCACACGGAAAAAAAAAGTGGGAGGAAGGTCGGTGGTCACGTGATCGTGAAGACACTTCCGTGACCTTTCACACACATATTCACAGGAGTTACAAATCAGCTACTGATAGTAAAAGGTTAAGTGTCAGAAGTTGAACATTTCTGATTGTGTCTCACGGACAATCCTCATACACACATATTCTGCTTTAGCAAGGTTTATTTTACTATGTGTAATTATATAGAACAGGCGCTGGGTTGGTGTGGCCAAAGTGGCAAGTGTTTTTTTTTTAAAATACCTAAATGAACTACCCAGCTGGGCTGTTCATTTGATCCATCCTGGTGAGTGAAATTAGCTGTTGCTGGGTTACATATTACCCATAGTCTGGGATTATTTCCTGTCTCATTGCCTTGATACTAGATACAACAGAAGCAATGGTATATCATATAACAATGATTATTGTTGTGTACTTAATAATAATTTCTCATATTCATGCAAACACAAACTATACAAAAAGAGGCCACTGCCAAAACGAGTTATTATGTGCGAATATAAAGTGCACATAATATACAATACACTGCATGCTAGAGAAACCCCCAGGTGTGGAGGTACTGCTTGGTGTAATTGGTGTCAAACAGTATGAAACAAACATCTACAGCCACTAGCAAAGAGTCTGTTTCAATGGTATGGGCTGTAATAATGTGGAAGGCCTAAGGATAGATTTTTTAGTAATTACTGTAAAAGCAAATCAAAATATGTACGCATGAAATGTGTTTGAAGTTAGGCTCAATTATTTTGCTTTATCTTAAAAGGGTGCAATGTGTTAGATCTGGCCAGAATTTTAGTTTGAAAATGTTTTTAGAAAATTAATTAATACTATCAACAGTGTGTGAAGGTGCCACAGTGATGATGTCATGACCAAGACCTTGATGTCTACTGAAATTACGCTCCCCTAAGGGCCGCTTCCGACAAGAAACCACGTTCAACGGCAACGAAAAGAAGCAAAACACAAGTGGATCTTGGGTGTGGCTTTCCACCGCTGGAGACAGCTTTTGACAAGTAAAGAGATGCTGATGCTGAGCTCGCAACTTTCTCACACCAAGACTGGTGAGTATCATCTAATGATGGCTCTTTAGCGAAAAGTATCATTAGTGCAACTAATGACAAACCGTACCAACAAACATTTCAAGTGGCATAAATGCATGATAGTGATGTTTGTCGACAGACGTTTTAGCGGTTTAGTAGAATTCTGCCTGTTCCTGCCGGTTGTCGCCCACCTAGTTACGTCAGTAACTTTAGGCTTATTTTATAACTAATGACTGTAAATTGATATGTATGGATCCAGTAGACTGAGTGAATATACGTCGATCGGTTCACCATTTTGTAACAACCTTACATTACTGTGAAGAGATCAGGCATGATTGAAAGTGCACTAGGCCCATACATTTTTGAGGAGATTCCAGCATAACCCTGTCTTTATCAGGACCTGAGCCGGTACAGACACCACTTCCACCTGTCCCACCACACCAACAGCAGAGTGTACAGACACTGTGAGGAAGGTCTAGGTGAGTAAAACTCTATAATTCACTTCTGCAAGTAAGACTTGTCTATACCACTGATTATATCAGACCCACATTGTATACATGTTCATGCTGCTGATCCATAATAGTGATTTTTTTTACCAGTTATACCCCTGCTTATATTGGTTATGTATTTTATATTGTATCCATATTTGTACTGTTCTCTATTGTTTATTGGTTATGTAGTGTGTACATTGAATTCTTATCATAACTCTAGTTGTTCCCCCTTCATTTCCTTGCATTTACATTTCTTAACATTCATACTATTACTAATGTTCACATTGTGTATATCTCAGCATATTCATGCCAATGTTCATACTGTATTTATTTTAGCATATTCATATCAATCCTTACTATTTATTATACACACAAAACAGACCTAACATGTTGGAATATGAAGAACTTATATGATCAAAACAAATTGTCCTATCATGTTTGTCTGAGTCAGGACCAAAATTTCAGTTCAGTCACCCCCAGTCAACAACAAGCCAAATATCTTGTAAGTGAAAACCTACCTGGCAGTAAACCTTATTTTCTGATTCCGTCTTTGTGATGCTACTTCCTATACCTGTATGGGCTCAAAGTAGGGTCCAAGTGATTTTGAGCTTGTAAATGTATATTCACAGATAATTCTGAAGTTGGTAATTGTAAATCTGCATAAAAAATTAAAGTTTGTACATGTGAAAAAAATGATGATGAATAAGATGTGATTAAAATCTGTGCACAAATGATATCAGTGGTGAGGTTACACAAAGACACTGAAAGATGAAGTGCGTTTATTAGTGTGTGTGTACTGATACAGAAAACTGCATGTAAAACTCAGCGCTTCTGTCACCCACACAGTGTGTGACACTGTTGTTACAAGTTCAAATTTTAACCAAGTTTTTTATCCTTGAATCTGATTGGACAATGAAAGTCCAATCACAAACCAGACTCTTAACTTTTTCAAATCTTTCCTGGATTCCTGTTAACAGTATCTGCAGATGGAGCTGTGTGCGCCCACCACCTTTGAAACTGATGGGAGCTTCCTGCATAACTTGCACCTGACTGAGCTACTAATAGTAAGTGAATTAATTTTAAGTAGAAATGTTTTTAAACACTGCATTGTGAACAGCTGCCTAAAATGTCCTGGTTTTCCCTGCAAGGGAAAGTCATTTTATTTGGTATAATTATGTATTTTCATTGGGATACCAGAACCCACCCCTGGTCAGTACAGTGCCACCTTTATTAAGAATGACCTCTTCTGATGGGTTTACTTCTACTGTTTTTCCAAAATGATGATTTGGTGTCAGTTTGTTTTTTCAGAATGGAAAAAAAGTGACTTGATATTTATGGATGCACATACTGTGTTTCCAGAGCAGTGGCTCCATTTCACATTGCACTTTGTACCCAAAACCTAATTGTCATTCTGTACCATTTCTCAACAACAGATAGGCTACAACACTTTTAAAGTTTTTAGCATTAACTATTTCTCCCACTGTTCTGATGAAAGAATATCTTCTATCAATTCTTAATCTCATTTTCACAGGGCTACAACAGCCCCATCCTAAACATGTTTAAAACAAAAACACTGAAAAGAACAAAAAGATAACATACATTCTCAACCCAAGATAAATTGGGGTAATTGTAAGTAAGAAAAGTTTTTATAGACAGGTTGCCAATAATCCACATACCGAGTTTGTCAGGAAATATAGCTTTAATCTCTAGGACAAAAGAAATCTCTCATGGACATGTACATGGACAGATTTGTGGTGATTTCTATAAATGTGTGGAATGCACCTTAAAACAATGAAATGATAAAATTTCTATACAGATATTCAGCAGGTATCATTTAAAATCCAAGACATCTAACACATAATACTGGCCTTATTAATCAATTAATTACATAACAAACAAAGTTACGCTAATTCATCAGAATTACTACTCGATAGTCATGTAAATATACAAAACATTTGCTGTTTCCTGATTCTTAATCGAGAGAATCTGCAGCAAATCTGGATCATATCATTGTAATTGTAATACTCACATTGGATCGTGGTCATTTCTGATGTGTACTTGAAAATGAAATATTATGGATAATAATTGGAAATTAATAAATAATAAAAAATAATTACATATACAGAGGAGCCAGACTCTATTCAAAAAACATATCTTTCCTGGAATTGTCTTTCCACGAGACTTTTACCAGCATTTTTCCTCCTTGCATAAGAGCACCCTGTTTATAGAAAATCTGTTCAAACCAAGTTCTCCAGTGTTTCAACTGCGAGTGCTCACACACACAGTGTATGGGCAGGGGGACAGCGTCAGGCCAAAGCGTCCGTGCAGAGGAGGAGGAGGCATTCCCTCTGGGAGTCTGAATTTGAAGGCCTGCAATAAGCTAGTAACCGTCAGGAACAGCTCCATCTTCGCCAGCTGTTCACCCATACACACCCTGCGACCTGTGGGATATATGGAATAAATCACTAGATCCTGAGCGCACACACAGTTAATATAAATTTAATGATGACTGTTTCAGTTATGTAGCCCATATTAGAAAGGAATGGCATACCAATGCCAAATGGTATAAAGCACTCCTTCCTGAGCAACTTTCCATCATCATCCAAGAAGCGTGCTGGGTTGAAACCGTCCGGGTCTTCCCATAGAGTGGGATCTCTATGGACAGACCACAGATTGGGCAAGATAACAGTTCCTTTGGGAATAGTGTGGCCTCTGAACACTGGAAAGGGGGAAAAAAGGCCCATTACAATACCATCAGCTCAGGAAATTATGAGAAATCTTTATTATCCCTGGGAGACAATTATTGTCTGAGAGATCTGGCTGGTGGACCATTAACAGAGCATTTAGTGAAAAAAGAGGGGTCATAGGTGTTGTCTAAGTTCACCTGTTGTCTTGGAGGCCATATGTGGAATACCCAGAGGAACCACCACAGTTAATCTCTGCACCTCCATGATGGTGGCTTCAGTAAAGGGCAAACTTCCCTTATCGGTCATAGATGGGCCCCGGTGTCTTCCCACCACCTCATCAATCTCTGCCTGGACCATGTCTAAAATCAAAAGAATCAACATTAAGCACATCATTCCTGCACAATTAATGAAGTCCTAATCTCAGAAGCTAAAACGAAGTGTGATTTCAGGACACTTTTTAGGATGATCAATACAATTTCAAAGAATTAAATGCAGTAGTAAATGTGTGTCTTGATCTGCTGAAACAGTTGGAGAAATAGTTAAATGAATGAATGTTCTAGACATTTTGATGTCCTAAAATTAGGAAGTATTTGAGCTGTGGGTTGCCAGCACAGCAGATTTCCAATTCCCTTTTCCTCTAAAATAGTTTCCTTTTTATGCAGAAAACAAGATCTGTGGTTTATATCAGCTTAAGAATGTCCCAGAGTTTACTGTGTAATTTAATTTTGTTATTATTTTATATTACTGAGTAGTTTATACTAATTGAAATTAAAATGCATTGCATAATTAATTCCTATACAGTATTTGTGTTGATTTGTGAAAATCTTGTTGCAAAAACTGTGATTGTGTGTGCATATCTTTAGCTGTTTCTACACTCTTTATTTTCTTTATTCATCAAAACTCCAATGGATATTAGCCATGTGAACTCTTTGCAGAGGTAATTTTCTAGAGAGCAAATAATAAGAAATAAATATGACTTTATCAAAATTGCATCTGATTGGAGATATTGCAGGTGAGTGTCCCACAACTGCACTCCAGTATCACTGTGGATGTCAGTTTTGCACAAGCAAACTACACAAAGTGCTAGATTTTAGTGGTCTGTAAGTATTCACTGTAGCAGAGGATGGATAGAATGGACTGTTGCTATACATTTACCTTGGATATCAGGGTATAACACCATGTAGAGCAGAATCCACAAAATTGAATTTGTGGTAGTGTCGGTGCCGGCGATGAAGAGATCTCCTACTATATAAAAGAGATAATCGTCTGTGAAGCTGCTGTCCTTCTCTCCAGCAGCTTGCTGGGCCAACATCTCCATCAAGTACATGTCTACAAGATCCCTTGGGTTTTCAGGATCTAATGTTTCCTGATGTTTTGCAATAATCCTCTTCAGAAACGATGTGATGTCTCCTTCCACCTGCCTCAACTCCTTGAAGACCCCAAAAGGCAAATAGTAGAGCAGTGGAAAGATGTTGATGAGTACTGCAGGGCTGTTCACACAGATCTCCAGTCCACGCTCCATCAGGTCCAGCAATGTGCGGAACTCGCGATCTTCATGATGGAAGCGTTGACCCAGGATCATTGAGCAGATGACGTTTGACACAGCGTTGCTGATCAGCGGGGCCAGGTTCACACCGGCACCACCGGACGTCTCATTCTGTCGGAGCAGCTCTGTTTTGATGGTGGCCAGGCCTTGCAGGATGCATGGCTCAAAGCTCAACTTCCCCAGGCCAAAATTTCGGAGTATGGTGTGGCAGAACTTGCGTTGCTTTTTCCATATGGGCCCATAAGGTGCGAAGACGATTCCTAAAGTTTTAATTAAACCAGAAAAGAGATGAGTTATGCCTCAGGTCATTAACCCCAACAAAGAGAGCATTTAGGTCCGGGTCAGTATAGTCAGTTTTCACATGTGAACATACCCATAAACACACAGTTATACTTGTCTTGTATTGTTTCTGACATTTTATGGTGTGAAAGACTTATTTTGTCCTTTACACCTTTCAATATTATCTTTGCCTAAATATTACAAGGAGACTTTGAATCTGGAATACCAAACTTATTTCTATTTGCTATTGCCCAACCTGTTTACTGCATAGCCCAGGTTTAAGATTTAGGGTGGTAAATGAAGCCTGTCTATGAGTTAAGGCTATTTTGATGACTGTAAATGTGTACACTCAAGTCAACAATATATGACATATAGTCATCTCCTATAAAACAAATGGAGTCAAACACAACAGCCTGGCAATGTGTGTTTCAGGGAGGTGCTGATTCAACTTAATGGTTGGAGGCTTCTTTGTGGTGCTGTCCAACTGTATTGGGTTATATATCCAGTTTCTAGACTGAATTACGAACAGGCCAACAACTCTTCTGGGCCCCCAGACCTTCAGGAGTCCCAAAAGCTCCAGGTTCGCTGAGTGGCAACTAGTTTGTGGTCATTTGTTTGGGAATATGTGCTCAAGCACAACAGACACTGAATTAACAGAGACTTTAAGGCGACTTCTGTATTCTTAAACTTTGATCATATGACAAACCATGATGTACAAAAAGGAACATTTCAGCTTCAGTTTACATATGTGTCCTACTATGAGTGATACAGTGTTCTCTGTGCTTGCTGCCATGCATTTTCTATATATCTCATCAAAACCATTAACTCCTCATTAAAGAGCCAACTCCACATATTATCTTTAGACTAGCAAAACAAATGATATTGCAGTGTAATCAAAATGACCACGAACTAACTGGCACACAGCAATCCTGGGCCAGGTAGCACTTCAGCATCGGAGTACTCATGAATTTATGGGGCTCTGTGTGAAATATAATATAACTGCCATGTGTAGTCTGATGCGTGCATTATATCTGATGGAAACTTAGAAGGAAATAGGACAGGTATACACAGTGTAAGAACATTTTCCTGTAGGTTTGAGGATAGGTTCACATTTTTTCAAGTCTGCCTTAAAAGAAAATTCACATTCTCATATGTACAGTGAAACAGTTTTCGTTTGCTGTGATTGTCTGTTTAAAATGTATTTACATTTCCTTCTGGTCACTATGGACAATGGGGCCAATTACAGCAACACAAGAACTCTTTCAGTGTACATTCTGAATGGGCATGTCAGTATTGTATTGAGATACATCTGAGAAAATGTACATCTTATCCCTTTAGTCTGACTGTGGTAATACTCAAACATGTTTCTAACAATTTGCCCATCCCATTTCTGATATCAATGAGAGCAGACTAAAATTAAAAACACCTTCTGCATAAATCAATACAATTCAAATATACTACAGCCTCCAACATGGCAAATCAACTCTCAAGCTCCAACAAAAACTGAATTTGCTTAAATTACTGCAGGTGTAGATGTACTTAATACAGAGAAAACTGAGTGTGCGTATGCCACTCTGTTTTGGACATGCATGGGAATAAATACCCTCTTTAATGCAAACACTTTCTTACCTTTGCGTTTAGTCATGATAGTGACAGCAGGGATATCTGGCCTGTCGGAGAACACCTCGGGATGGTTGGAGAGAGCATCCTTGACCACTTCATAACCATTAAGCACAACGATCAACTGGCTCCCTACAAAAAGGCTGTACACGTTACCATAAATGTTGGCTTGCTCCGTTAAAATAACTAAAGCGTTTTTCATAACGTCGGCGCTCTCGGAGCGCTGTCCTAGCCGCCTCTGGATGAAAGAAGGGATGATAAAACCGCCGAAGTTGCCGACAACAGGCCATGGTTTGGGACCTGGAGGGATATTTGCGAAGTGCCGTTGTTTCTGATAAAAACGAACTAAATAATACACCAGCAAGAATACTATCAAAGCTACAATGTTTACATGTGACACGGAGCTGGTCACTTGCTCCAGCAATGGCAGCAGAAACATGCCGTTAAAACTTGATATAAACTGAATTCAGTGAACTGACAATACTATCCCATATTCAGATTCATTCATAAAGTCGTTTTAGTAGCACTGGCAATGTGCTAACACGACGAAACTGGCATTTAACACACAAACTTGATCTTCCTGGGTTGTCATGAAACAAGAGTCAACGTGATACCGTTACTGGCTTCCTATTGGCTGACAGAGCTGTGGCCTGCTGTGATTGGTGCGCATAGATTTGGTGTTTCAGCCTTCCAACGTGTCTTACAGGCTAAACTAAAGTCTGGTGTTAGCTACATTGTAGCTACATTAGTGGCTCAGGAGACAAATGAATACATTTTAAAAAATATTATTGTTATTATCATTATATATTTATTGTGCACTTATTTATTCTTTTTGTAGCAAAATTGGTTTATTTACTTTTAATTAGTCACGTTCATTTCTCATTTCATTATTATTTTTTGTAATAGTTTAGCTTAGTTTATTTATTTGCATACACAATTTGAAAACGAGTACAAATAAAAATAAACACCTCCCCATGAAAGTTGAGAGTACTAAAGGCCAAAACCAATCTGGAGACACACCATCACACAATTCACATTTTACAAGAACTGGTCACAAAGTATACTTTGGCTGAACAATAACAGAAATTGAATTTTCTATATTTCCAAACTCAAGCTTGCTATGAGCCCACAAGCTGTTAGGTACAGTTGAAAGTAATGTTTCCTCTTCAGCAGTCAAAGGTATAAGTGTGATTTTGTGTGTGTGTTCATGTTTACAGTTTGAACGCTGGCAACCTTGATTTTCAATGGATAGGATGTGACTCTCAAAGGGAGAAAGAGCTGACCTGCCATCTGATCTAGTTTGCCTGTCTGAGGTTTCTAAAGCCCCAAGGTCCTGTCACTGCCCAGGAGCTGTCAGAGTATTTTGTCAATGGAATTTGAGGGACAGAGCCAAATACTGAAAACAAATCCTGCAATACCTGGTGCTCCTATTGTTTTTAGGAATATAAATGTTTTAGGGGCATCAGGTTGTAAAAAAATATTGCTTCACTAATACTCACAAATACAACAGAAAAAGACATAACACTGTTATACAGTTGAACATACATGTATGTGACTAAGTTGCTTATCAAACCATGAATTTTGTGATATTAGGAGCTTCTTTTAGAGGGAACCTTTCTGGATATCTGTCCTATTATTAATCGTATTTAATATGGTTTCTCCCATCCTATTTAATCCAAAGCAACAGATGTTACGCTTAATTTCATAATAATTTGTAAAGTATATAATAAAAAGTTGGGTTATACTGTACAACCTTATTACTTGCCTTAATGTGGACAATGTCATTTTAATAAATAAGCATGAGTTTATTTCCATGTATCATATGAATTATTTTAGAAAACATATATTTCTTGTAACTTGTGAAAAAAGAAATTCTGCATGTTTGAAGAGATGCTTTATATATGAAATTGTCAAAAACTTGCAGTTGCGGTGTACTGTATAGCATAATGATTATTTCATTAAATCAGAAAATACAATGAAGCCTTGGTATGGTTCCATTTTAATACAATAGAACAATGTTGAAACTACAGCTAGGATATACACACTCAAGGCTGCTAAAATGAATACAAAATTATTATTAATAATAATAATAATAATAATAATAATAGTAGTAATAAAAAAAACAAATACACCAAGACTCATAATGGCAGTTTTGGTACACCTACTGACGTTGAACACACTAAGGCACCTTGTGACTTGAGCACACTGATATCATATTGAGGTAAACCCCATCAATACAGTATGAAAGAGTTATGGTAGCAGATCCAAAATCAAAGTCTTGCAAATATTGCAACAAACCTGTGAGTCAGTTGCAACAAACTGTCCGTTCATTTCTGAAATTCACCAGGAGCTGATACAAGTATCATTTACAAAAACAACTTTGTTTATCTCACAAATAAATTACAGTGGCAAGGAACCCAGACAATATGATTATCCTTCTAGGCACATTTTTGTTTCTTTCATACAGTAACTATGCATTTGGTACCATTATGTTCCTGTCCAGTAGACAATATTGAATGAATGAATACCACTACAGTGGATTATCAGGAAACACTGCATCAGGGTCAAGTCACTCCTCTCGTGTGCTTTGTACCATAGCGTACTTCTTGCAGGGGTTCTTAAGGCAGGCAGGAGGCCAGGTGATGGGCCAGCTATACGAGCACGGCACTGCAGTTTGGACGTTCCTCTCCAGAAAGTTGAACAGCGGGTTCCACCAGGTGTTGGTGAGGTAGTTGTTAGGCGAGCATTTCAGAGTCTGTCAAGAAAAAAAAGTTATCCTTAAAATTATATAGTAATATAAACAAATGTGCTGATTATATTACATTCCTTGCAAGAAATGCAGCTCAACATGGTGCTAACGAACAGGCCAGTTTCTTCATTTTGTCATAATGTCACTTATTTATGTAATTTAAAAGGTGTGATTGCATGTTAAATTAGAGATGTGCAGCTCCAGTAAGTGGTAGTCACATCACAAGGATGAAGCATGTGGACTCAGGGTTCTTATTACTGTGTTGTGTCCAGTGGCCTAGTTGGACAAGGGAAAATTGCAGATAATCTTTCTGAGAGTGATGAGATACAATATATAACTGGTGTGAACATCTGAGTGTGCAAACACAATGTTGATAGGGTTGGAATTTATTTGCTCATCCTGTTCTGACTGGCCATTAAGATTCTTATCTAATGTACTTCCAAAAGAGAATATGGGGGGAAAAAAATCCACAGTCGTCCCTCAACGAGAAAATATGTTCCAAAATTGATGTGGTTCATAAGTTAGTAAAAGGCTTTAGCAGACTGAGTTAGACAAATCGAGTGGGTATCTTCCAAAATTACAGTCTTTCTAGTTCAAAATTCCCTCTTTTGATTTCCCCAGTGTTTCTGTGTTGAGCTGCAAAAACTATTAAAAATATTTTTTTAAGACACTTCACAGAAACAGCATAAGATTTATAAACAGTTAGTTTACATAAACTGACAAGAAGCTAAAAAAACATCATATTTGCACTGAAATCCCATATCAACTGTGTGCTTACAGTTTGGCCAGTAGAGGGAGAGATTCAGCATTTTGAAGGTCTACTGACTGTTGTAGGAAATGACATCCAGGAAATTCTGACACACAGTCTAAAAAATAAAGAACTTACTCCAAGTTTATAATAATATATAATATAGAGACCATTTCCTTTAAACATAAACACTAAAAATTCTTGTGTTGACATGTAACTTTTACACTTGAGGTAAACTTCCTTAACAAAATA
The DNA here is from genome assembly GCF_002260705.1 of Seriola dumerili. NCBI lineage: Eukaryota > Metazoa > Chordata > Actinopteri > Carangiformes > Carangidae > Seriola > Seriola dumerili. The sequence continues at coordinate 375,662 of NW_019174941.1, forward strand.
CAGCCACATGTCACCAGACAGACAGTAACGCCCTCCATGCATAATGATTCATGTGTAACAAGGTTTGGTGAGAGGGAAGCCTTCAGCTTTGAGAGCTCTTATTTACTCCCTTCGACTCCCAACACACACACACACACACACACACACACACAACACAACACACACACACACACACACACACACACACACACACACACACACACACACACAAACAGCCACCCAGTGTTGAGCTCTGTGTTCAGACCTGTAAATTGGCCATGGTGTGGTACCACCAGAACAGGCGGGAAGTGATAAAATAGGCCACGACCACATCCACACTGTAGTGCTCATGTGCCACCAAGATGCACACCACACCCACGGCACTCAGCAGCCAGCACATCAGATGGTACCACCAAAACGACCGCGGCGAGTCTGGAGTCAGAGGGAGAAGAAGAGACAAGAGTGTTGGCAATATTTATGGCAGCATCTGTTTGTGGTCTGAACTTCCATTTATCCACTGACAAAAAAGCCAGACTGTAACATTTCACTGTAACATTTTTTTTTATCCAGCTATACCAGAAAGAAAAAACACACTCAGCTGCCAATTTATTAGGTACACCTGGCTAAAACTGATGCAGGCTAATACAACAGCCCTGCAAAGAAATCCTACCTCCATAAAGCTTATAATTTTAGGGAGGTCTTGAGTCAACTATTTAGGAGGCTGTAGTTTGTTGTGCTGTTTAATTGCGTTGCATTATACTGAGAAGTGTTTGTTTAGCCTTATTGATATAAGTGGGGTGGACAATATAATGAAGACAGCTCTAAGTATAACACAACAATTTCACGGCATCAGAAACTACAGCCTTCAAAGTGATCATAAAGTTGACTCAACACCTCTCTAAAACTGTTTAAATTAAAAGTTAAAATTACAACCTTCATGAAGTTACAGTTTATTGCAGGAATGTTGTATAAGACAGCTTTGGTTTGGTGTACCTAATAAACAGGCAACTGAGTGTATATCCGTCATACAGCATGACAAAAAAAACAGTAATAGTGGCGACGCATTTGTTATTTGTATTAGTTCCTAGAAGATCCATGTGTAGCTGTATGATAAAATACTGTGGGCCATATAGGATGAGTATGGACAGACAATATCATTCACATAAGTTATTCATGGGACATCGCAGTAACTATTTCCATGCAAGCAAACAAACAAGCGCTGCTTTGAGTACCCACACTCCTTGATGAACAGGTATGTGAGGGTGAGCATCACAGTGTGTCCACTGTACAGGAAGTCTCCACACAGGAGATGGGAATTTGTAATGGAAAGACCTCCGCCGGAAATCAGCCGCAGAATTCGCTGGATTTTTGCCTGGGAGTCTCCGTGGAGCTGGTGGAGAACAGAAAGTGGATGTGAAGAGGGAGAAATAGATAAACACGGGATCAGCAGAAACATTATGAGTAACTACTCATTTTGAAGTTGTTGCCTTGTGCGAAGCATGTGTGCTTTAAAAATAAAGATTCTTATTCTATATTTTTTCATTTGCTGATCAACAGTTTAGTAGTCAAAGATATTCCATTTACAGTGAGGTAAATCAAAGAAAAGCAGCAAATCTTCACATTTGAGAAGCTCGAACCAGATAATGTTTAGAGCTGTTGGTAGGCAGATTTTGTGACCTGGGACCGGGCTAGCTGTTTTCCCCTGTTTCCACTCCTTGTATTAGGCTAAGCTAACTAGCTGCTCCCTGTAGCGTCATATTTAAAATACAGACATCCTAGTGGGATAGATCTTATTTTCCAAAAATGTTGAATTACTTTTCTAGTTTCTGTTTATCCTTTCAACTTTATAGGCAACATGAATAGAAACATGTAGTCAAAATTAAGAGGAATTGAAGAAAGACAAAGAAAGATAGTTACGGAGTATCATCAACTAGACATGGGCATATCTCTTGTACTTGCTGCTCAAATTACTGACAATTCATTCAAGTCATTTCTTACAAGGAGCTAAAGGCTTTCATACACTGTCAGAAACATATCAAATTCTTGAGAGAAAAAAAACAGCTACTAAACCGTCCAACCTTTGATCCTTTTGCACTACACAGCCCAGCAAACAACTGCCAGGAGCACATGTTTTTGATCAAACACTGATGCACCTCAATATCATTGGTATCCATCTTGAGGCAGTGAAAAGTCAAAATGCCTCTTTTTTTAAAAAATTTTATTTACTTTTTTTTTTTATAGCTACCTCTTGCGTGGCTGCGCAAAATGAGTGCCAGAGGGTGCACCAGAGTTACCTGGCTGAACAGTGACAGCTGGTGTCTACATGCTACTCACCTTAGGAGCACAAGTCATATGCATGCCAGGTACAGGCAGGGTGGTGATGTACATAGTGACACAGCGGTACAGGTACAGGGTGCCAATGAGGAAGAAGAACCGCCTGCTTGCTATTGACCTGCAAATGGACAAAGTATTAGCCATAATCAAGCGAATGCAGAAATGTTATCCCCTGGTTACACCATATAAAGTGGCAAATATCTACTTAAATATACCAAATTCTGGAGACTATCTTGCACAGTGTGCTTAGTCAACAGGTTACATCAGAGGGCTCCATCTGAGCCGATCAATTTTTATTAACCAGACTACTTAATGACAAGGAGAAATCCTCTCTAATATTCTGTAACAGTATTAAAAATGTTATTGGTGGTTTTGTTTGCATTGCTAAGTCCATTTAATTGTCAGGTTTTTGTTTGTTGTATTTTTATTCCCAAAGGCAAATTTGTAAGAATCACTGTCAAAAGATGAATTTAGTTCAGCTATCTACGGGTTTTGGTGTCAGCTCTAAAGAGCAAAGACTTCTTTCTAAAGTACTCATGTTGAACAGTCATCCATGGAAAACTCCACTGTAGAAAAGACAGAAATATGATTTAGTCACTGATGACAGCCTCAATAGACAGATAGATAATATTATGCATTTCCTGAGTAACAGGAAGAAATATGCCAAGCATTGACATAACTGGAAAACAGTTAAATATTTAATTGTGCAATACGAAAAGGACAAAAAAAACTGTAGTCTTTTTCTGCAGTGGAGTTTAATTTTCTCTGCTCATTCAATTTTGAGATGTTTTCATGAATTGTCAACAAATTCCACAAAAAAGTAACCAACCACAAAAAAATAAAGAAAATCAATACACATATTCTGACAGAAAACTGTTTATACAATAGACGGTAGATAAAGGTTCTTACTTGTATCTGAAGAAGAACAACTGGATTATCCAAATGACCAGCAGCACCATGCCATTGATCTCTGTCACTGTAAATGCCCACTTAACCCTGTCAATATAGTCAAAAAACTTATCAGGAAGAGGTGGGCTGCTTTCTTTGGGTGGGACCCTCTCGTGGACTACAGTGATGACGACTGTGGTCAGGACCAAGTTGAAGCCAGCGTAAAAGAAGGCGATAAATGTCTTCCACCACTCCATGGGCAGACGATTGACCTTGGACTCTGGCACAGAGATCTTCACATAGTCATTATGCCTCCCTATGCCTTTCCGAAAGCCCCTCTTTGTATCCTCCCCACTTGAGGTGTGGACAGGACAAGTTTTACCGCTGCTCGGCACAGCACCACTCTCCATTCCTGGGTTCCTATTATCAGTGGCAGAGTCTCTTGCATCCACAAGCTCCTGTGAAGCCATGGGTGCCTTCACTGTCCATCCACAGGCACTGCTTCACTGGGTTGAGGCTTTTTAGCTGCCATGAGAGAAAACAAAAAGTTGAAAACTGACAAACTCTTTAGTTTGGAAAGCACAAGCACCACAAGATAGAAAAAACATAAAAGTAAACAGGAGCTGCTTGATTGCATTAAGAGTAACACTGGTTTACTTTTGTTTCCGTTCTTCCTTATCCTAGGGATTAGCAAAGCAAGAGTTGGAGCTTTTATTGATACAAAGTTCTTGATTTCACTGGCTGCAATGTCCATTTTCGATGGAAAATCTATTTTTGAGATGTGGTTGTCTGAGTTAACGCTGTGAGTTATATTTTCCTTTCCCTGGACATTCACCAGAACCACTCAGACATTTTCTGCTTGGACGTTCAGTCAGACTCTTATTTTGGGCCTTCCAAAGTCTTTGTGCCACACTGCTTTGGTTTTCTGATTTTGTCCTCAACAAGCAGCTGCTATGGTTGGTTCAGTTTTCTTAAGTTTTATGATCAAACATTATCTGTTGCAACAGAGAACTTTACATGCTCAACATCGAGCTTTCAGCCTGTTTTAATGCAAACGTAACTCAAGAAAACTAAACTAGCTGAAATATGAAGTTCATTCTTGACCTTGGAAATAGTAGTTTACAGAACAATCTCACCACCACCAAGGTCCATCTAGTATCTGTTATGGAACTTTCGAGTGTATCACACAATTTTTCTCTGCACATGGAGTTTTTTTTAGCACTTAAAGAACTCCTAATCCATGGTGGCTTAAAAGCCCATGACAACTGGGAAAACTCCACGTCCCGAAGATGTGATATGATTAAAAACAAAACAAAAACAAAACAAAGCAAAAAAACAAAACAAAAGAACAACAAAAACAAAACAAAAGAAAACAAAAGAAAACAAAAAAACAAAAAAACAAAAACACTAAACAAAACAAAAAATAAACGATGCTAAAATAAAATAGCATAGAATAAAAGTAATGTATGGATGAAAGTCAGAGATAACTGATTAGACAAGAAAGTTGGAGATGAGCTAATGCATTGTTTGTTGTTGAGCTCTTTTCAGTTAATGACTTGAGAGAGTACTACAGCAATGCCCTTTTTTTATTCTCTCACATCTAAAAGGTTTCTAGTCCCTTTAACAGCTCCTTTAATGGATTTGCGGATATTGCTTTCAGCCTTGACATGCATCACAATAAATGTCATCTGGGATACATACAGAATTGTATGTTTACTTAGAGAAAAACCTGGCACCTGGACGAAAGAAGGGTTAGAAATAGAGTATGCTTGGATTCAGGAGAGCTCCTGAAAGCATCAGTTTCCTCATGATCACATTTTTGGGAAAATATTATTACACTGGAGAGAGGCTTACAGCAGAATGCCCTCTGACTCACCCACAGCAGATTCAGCTTCTGTTACTCATCAGATGGATGACTACAAAACACACATTCTGACAGACAGTAAGGGTACATAAGGTATATTAATACTGACCAAGATGGCAAATAAGATCAACAAGAGCAGAGAAAACAATTTAAACTTATTACAATGCCACGCCCCTTATGTAATTAGTGAGATTGTATTGCATCTCTGTGGTTATACTGTACTTTTCCAATATTGAACAGCTCCGTTTAAGCTTGTGAATTTGAGCAAGTCTATGCTTCAGCTGAACAGCAGAGAGACAGACTGGGGTGACAATGACATCTGGAGACACATCCTGCTGCTGCTCCATAGACTATGACAGCACCATAATTTAACTGGGATATTGGGACATTTTCTGATCCACAGCCCCTCAGTCCATTCAAATACAGTTCATTTATTGGTAATAATTCACCTCAATATGTCAAACAAGTCCTAAACAACAGAACAAATTGTTTATCATTGCTGTCCAAATCAAAACAAATGAGAATTTTCTTACTCTAGCACCACTATCAGTAGGATGACATTGTTTTCACTGACCTCCAAAACTGTTACTTATTAATTATATGAGCCTTTATATGAACATTGGTCTCATCTGTTCTATTCAATTCAATTCACCTGAACGGAGAAAGTTCTACTGACCTTATGGTTCATTCTAGACAACTAAAAAGTGGATTAAGGTCAGGGAAAGATTGTGGTCATGGTGAAAAACCTACTTGGTCAAGTTTTATACACAGTCCCAACTCAAGGTCCATGTACAAGCTTTTTACAGAGCTTTCAACTGTATTACACAGTCTTCCTCAGCTTTTCCTGGAGCTCTTAGTTGTAAATATTGACTTAACTGTCCAAATTTGTAAAAGTGGCACAACATTAATTCTGTGTTTTCATTTATCTGTCCTGTGTCAGTGTGACATCCAGTACAAAGAAGATGGGAGATATTTATTTTCCAGTGTTCACTGTGAAACTGCTTTATGTGTACTGTACATGGGAGGTCAGCAGGGTGTCTCCATTAGACTAGTTTTCCACCGGTCCCCTCCTCCCCAGTGTACAGTCCACAGTGTTTTCCCACCAGCTGGAGCACCCAGTGCTCGAAAGGGATGGGTGGTGATGGAAAACTGGCAGAAAAACCTATTCCACATGGTCACAGGCCGTAATGGATAACTTGGCTGCCTCCACTCACCCAAGCTATTTCAAGAGAAGCCACCCAGTTGCCTTGAAGGCTGTATTTTACTCCAGGGGAAGCATGGGCTCTGACTCCACTTTGGGGCCTTCATAATAACATGCTACTATTGCTGTCCACTCATTTTCTTCTTCACATCATGTGGATTGTCTTCATCAAAGGGAGGGCTTAAAATAAATCACACCAGAAGTGGCCCAGCCCTCTAGAAACAGGTCACAGTACAGAGAGGAGCTGACTAAATGCTATAAAATGTACCTGGCATAAGCTTTGAAACTGCATGTTTAGCAGTACATCACGCTTAGGTTTTAGTTTAGTTTCATTTCAGTAACAGACACTCAAAATGTTGAATGTATAGTTAAGAAGACTCACTGAAGAGGATGTGACACAAGTAATTGACACAAGTTTGTATAGAACTTTAGCACAGTGCATGCTGTGTTTGAGGCTCTATAATAAAAAATAAAAAGACCTTAATACCTTTGTGGTCAAAAGATTATTTACTTTTGCTTTGAGAAATAACAAGAGGGATGTGCATCCTTTACTTCAGGAAAAACTATGAAGAAAAGAAAGAATGTAAAAATACTATAATATGTTACTTAAGTAAAGCAAAATGTACGTGAAGCAACTAAAGTAAAAATGTCCCCTGAGTGCTCTATTATTGGATTGTTGAACTAACATGTATTAACATCTAAGTAGTCTTTCGCTGTTATGGCTGATTCAGGTAGAGCTCATTCAAAACAATGCATCACATTATATAAGATTATTGTTATCCGCCTAAACTCCTAATTCACAAATCTGTCACTGTCAGCTAAATGTGCTGGAGTAAAATGTACAATGTTTACCCATGAAATGTCGTGGAGTGGTAGTATAAAGTGGAATGAAATGGAAACAAGTAACGTACAAGTTCAGTATGTCAAACTGTGCTTAAGTACAGTTCTTCAGTAAATTTACTTTCTAACACTAATTAGTAGCAGAAGAACAAGTAGTAGTGGTCATGGTAGTAGAACGTAGAAGCAGAAGCCTGTGTTTGGGGGTAATAGAAGATACTGACCTCATAGTAGCGGTAACATTAGTGCAGTTTGTCATTAGTTATAATCTCGTATATTCATTAATCAGTAAACATGTCATGACAATGATATGAATGCAAGAGCGCATATGTGTGACACCTTTGGCTTTACCACAATGATGTTCTCTTCCTCTACTGGATTCCATGACTACTGTATAGCAGTTACTGTCACTTTCCAAAGCTGTTTTTCAAAACACACAAACATACTTATTCTTTGCTGACAGACAAATAAATTTTGTTGTATTTTTTTTTTCTCTGAAAGAACAGCCACTTTTATAACATACAAGCCAAAATGGTCACAGTGTACATGGAGCCAACCCTTACTTTTCTGGGTGCCAGAAACCACATGAGGGGTGGATACTGGCAGTAATGTCAGGTTCATCACTGGGTGTTGTCTCCCATGGTCCCATATATTACAGGGTGTCTATCACATGGGATGTGTGCTGCGAAGCCGGATTTGAAGTTTACTTTTGGGGTGTAACACAGTGGCCCCCCACACACACAGTGTTGAACACCATGCTTCATATAAAGCTACTGGGTGGGGCAACAGGTCATTGCATGTCCTGTAATTAAACCCTCTCATTTTCAGTCAAAGCTGTTGCATTTGGGAGCTGACAGCTGAATTATTCAGGCACAGCTGTATCACAAGCATCCACAGACTGTGTACTGAGTTTATATAATTCAAGAATATTGCTTTTGATTTGCATATGTGACAACTCGCCTCTTTATATCTTTACCTGAAGCTTATGATAAATACAAATGCTATGTATAACTGACACCATCACACCATAAACACGTAGCCCACTGTTCCAGCTCATGCCCAATGATCAGCCGAATAAAACTTTTTTTTTCATGATTCTCTGCGAATACATGAACCCTATATTACAAATGAAAATTCAAAGACATATATGCAGACTAGAATTCGTATCTACAATGTATTTCTGTGTCTGTAAACAAGACTGATAAAAAAAGTTGAATGTCATCAGGAGTACAAAATACAGTGCGGCTGTACCATCATTTTAAAGATCACATATTAATACCACAATCAATCGGCTGTATTAAACGCATGTAACCCAACAATAATACCGATGAGGAGATGAGGATTTGTATTTAGATTCACATGTTGCTCAGTTTAGATAGCATCCTACCTGCCTTGCTCGGGCCTCCTGGTGCCTCTTCCTGTAGTTGCAGTTGCTTGAATCCCTGATGCTGCGCCCTGTTTGATCGCTGCTCTGCTCAGGCTGGTCTGCTACATTGCACGACACTGCCGCTGGCTTTTGAGGGAGCGCTCCTCCCCGTAGCCCCATTCATCCATCCATCCATCCTCTATATCCAGCCTCCCGCCTCGCATCCCCTTTAATCCAGAGTGTGTCCTGTAATCAGCACAAGCTTCACCCTGTAACTCTGTTCGTTTTAAATAAGTGTTCTGCAAGATTTGCGTCTTTACCCACTTAGGTGGAGTAGCGCGGTTTATTTGTGGGTAATTGTACATTTATCATGGAGACGCAAAATATGATATTCGTAACCATTTTATAATATGTGAGAAAAAGATACAACACCATTAAAATCCGGTTACAATGTATTTGCGCATTTAGCCATGAGTCATTCCCATTATTTTAACTAATGTAAAAAAAATGTAGTCATGTCAGTAATGACACAGGTTTCATTTTCTAAACATCAATATTCCAAGTAATAAATCTCATTATAATGTTAATTCGAAGTGATGTTTCCCTTGCAACTACGAACTGTTTGCTTTACAAGTGCTGGCTGCAGATCAGTTTTAATCACCGAGAAGTTACTGTGCTGAGGGGGGATTACCAAACAACAACTGACATCAGATCAGTTTTTTCCCGAACCGACGTCAGACTGAGGAAATGCGTCACCGCGTCCCCGGTGACGTGGCTGTAGGGAAAGCTCTTCCCGGTTGTTGTGCCAGGCTCCACGGCTCCGGGCTCCTCCATTGACTGGAGATAGCTGTGCCAAAAAAATCAAAGAGATACTTGTATAAGTAAAAAAAGAGCCGAACGGCCTCTCGTTTTGTGTGTTTTAAAAGAGGTAACCGGTTGAATCAGCCGCTGACTGCTGTCACTCATGGAGACGTACGGCAACTCGCACAAGAAACAGAAGCTGAGCAACGCCGCTGAGAGCTGGGTGAGTTTTCTTTTGCCAACTTGTGCTAAATCAACACACCGATTCATCACGTCCATCCGCCTTCACCAACAAGCTGCGAACGAGCTAACGGACCAACTGGCCAGACAGCTAGCCAATTAGCATAACTAACATTACACTGGTCTACAGTAAAGCTAGCTCCACATTGCTAGCAGCGCCGATACCAAGAAAGTGGCTAAATCAGTTAATTGCTAATGCACTTAATGCTAGGGCATCAAATGTTTGGTTAATGCCCTTTCAGCTGTGATAACACTGTCCTTGAAGGTTCTAGCATCAGTGTCAGCAAATACACTTTGCAAAAACGTTTTCTCTTACCTTTGGCAAGGTAACCTACTACATGCACCAATTTTTATTTAATGGATGACTAAAATACAGTCAAACTAATTCTGCCAAACAGTATTTGCAACCAGCAAGGATAGAAATGTAACATTCATACAATGTGGTGTTTAAGAATCCAACAACGCAAACAGTAATACCAGACAAACACACAAACATGGAGAGCTGACACAATTAATTATTAAACAATTAATCAATATAATCGATGAATTACTTTTTAAAAAGGAAAACACAATCATTCTCAAACGTTAAGATTCCTAGTCTTTCTTTGTCATATGTGAATTGTCATATGTGACAAAGAAAAGGAAAATATAAAAGGTTCTTGATGTTTTGGACCATTGGCTGGATAAAACAAGGTAGTTGAATATTTACCCTGAGCTGTGCTAAATTGTACATTTTCAGCAACTTTTTTGCAACTGGACATATAATCTCTCTTCGTAATATAGAACAGCCTACAATTTTTTGAGAAACCATATCTTAATGGTTTAAATGCTTCAAAGCTGCTCTCTAAAATGGTTTCATCTGTTCGTGTTAACCTCTGGGCTGAATTGAGAGTAAATCTGTGTCATTTCAGGGAATGCAACGTGCAACTAATGTCACCTATCAGGCTCATCATGTCAGCCGAAACAAGCGTGGGCAGGTTGTGGGCACAAGAGGCGGGTTCAGAGGATGCACTGTTTGGTTGACTGGTAAGTTCACAAGATGTTACGGAAGAAACGGTTTTGGAGTGTCATCACTAAACACCTTTACGTAATTTAATAGATATTTCATAATCCTGTTTGTTCCTCCATGTTAAGGTTTGTCGGGTGCTGGGAAAACTACAGTGAGCATGGCCCTAGAGGAGTACCTGGTGTGTCATGGTATCCCCTGCTACACCCTTGATGGGGACAACATCCGTCAAGGGCTGAACAAGAACCTGGGTTTCAGCCCAGAGGATCGGGAAGAGAACATTAGACGCATTGCTGAGGTGGCCCGGCTTTTTGCTGATGCTGGGCTGGTCTGCATCGCCAGTTTTATTTCTCCCTATAGCAGGGTGAGTGACTGTCCAAAGAAAGCATCAGTGCTTGAATGAAAGAAACAGATGACAACAGGGATAAATGTGACTGGGCTTTACTGGGCCTCATATCTGTACAATCTTTATTGAACTATATTTAAATAAAATCTAAACCTTTATGAACAGTTTTGTTCTAGGCTGAAGGGAAATTAGCATTAACAGGCTAGTGCATGGTTAGCAGTGTTTTTGTGTTTTGTTTTCCCTTTACTGTCTGTCAGTGGAAGCTAGTTCTGAGCTCAGCTTGCTGCTTCCTGTACACTGCGATGAATGATGATGCATCAGAGGACAAAACTTTTCATTTAACTAAACCGGATGATCCTTAATAACTTAATGTGCTTCATTTCCACTAACTTCTCTTTAGCTAAAATCATGTGTCTACCATTCTATGGTATATGTTTGGTTTTTGTTTGACAGGATCGCCTCAATGCGCGGAAGATCCACGAGGCTGCAGGGCTGCCTTTCTTTGAGGTGTTTGTGGACGCTCCACTGGACGTATGTGAGCAGAGGGATGTGAAGGGACTGTACAAGAGAGCCAGAGCGGGGGAAATAAGAGGTGGAGTATGGTCTAACACTGTTCATGTTAAGTTCGCTATGAGAACCAAGGCATAGACTCTTGATTGGTTGGGGTTCATACTTAGGTCCATACTTGGGCTGATATACAGTGACATAAAGAAAATGAGTCAAAATCATATTAGGCTGAAAGAAAAACGTTTAAGTGAAGACTGTTTTTACTCATGCTTATCAAGTCAAGTTTCAAAGAAATGACAGGGGCAATAAAAGTGATGCATCACTGTTGGAGGAAGTGCTTCTTATCACATACTGGTACAGCATGTTATTTTTTGTTTGGTGTAATTTCTGTAGAGCAGATGGCCTCCTGTTAAAGTTTCCCTTTGGTCTTAGGTAACTGAGACAAAGTTAATGAGTTGATATTCAGCACTGAATTGTTCTCTGAAGCTCTACTTGGATTCCCCAAGAAAAATGAATAACTCTAATTTATTGTAACTAATCAATGGTTATTTCTACTCTAAACCCACTCATGCAGCAATTCTTGATTCTAGAGTATGGATAAAGTAGGTATCAATCATGATTGTGTCATTATTGATTGAGGAGTATTTCAAGAGAAACAAAAATATTTGGTTTACAAGTGCTGTTGTTTGAGCGTTGTGATAGGATACCTACTCCATACAGTTTAATAAATTTAAAATTTATACAATAATGGAAATAACATAAAAATAGACTCATTGTGCACTCTGTTCCCTGTATCTTCTTCATCAGGTTTCACCGGAATTGACTCAGAGTATGAGAAGCCAGAGGCTCCGGAGCTGGTGCTGAAGACTGACTCCTGCAATGTGAATGAGTGCATACAGCAGCTTATTGACCTGCTTCAGGAGAGGGTGAGGGGACTAGCTATCCTGTTTAGATGTGTGGAAAACATATGTATCACGTTTAGAATCAAGTGATGATCTTTTTTACTGGCTGTTTTTATGACAATTTACAGAGACAGCCAAAGGCTTGAAGTTCAGACTTGTTACAAAAATTGGTGCCGTCATCCCTCCACCGGCCACCGCGGGGCAGTCAAGCCTCACAGTTGTGTGGATGTTGATGTCACTGTCTAGACTATTATGTAAAATCAATATTGCTTTAGTAAATAAGAATTCCCTACCAAAGTCTTAATGTGCAGGGTGTTTGCTAATGATTTTATATGGAATAATTTATGTCACACATTTCTCTTTTGATTCTGCAGGATATAGTTCCTGTTGATGCATCTTATGAAGTGAAAGAGCTGTACGTTCAGGAGAACAAACTGGACCTGGCTAAGGCTGATGCAGAGACTCTACCTGCTGTACAGATTGGCAAGGTGCTTGTGATTTAAAATTTTTTTTTTTTTTATACATCTTCTAGTGAAGCTAAAAAACTGTTGACTGTTAATGATTTGTGTATATAGAGCAATTATGAGTAATCTCTCTATCCACTAATACATTTTTGTATATAATGTTTTTATTCAAAGTTAATTCATCATGTGTAACCTACCGTATGTGACTGTGTATATGATCCACAGGTGGACATGCAGTGGGTGCAGGTGCTGGCTGAAGGCTGGGCCACTCCTCTGAACGGTTTCATGAGGGAGAGAGAGTTCTTACAGTGTCTTCATTTTGACTGTCTGCTGGACGGTAAGATGTCATTCATGTTATGAAGGCAAAGAAAACATTTCATTTTAAAATTCAGTTTTGCTATACTTGAGAAAAAGCACTAGGTGGTGATGAGTGCCCACAAAATGATTTACCCAGAAGACACGGATGGCTTTCTGTTGGGACATCAGAACATATTCACAGCAGTAGTTAAATGCAAATATTGTCCTTTTAAATCACTTATTGGCGCCATGATCGCTATATTGTCCTCCAAATATAGCAGAAATGAAGTGATTCCCTGTTCTTTAAACACATTGAGCACCAAGATAGGTTCTTTGTGAGCCTGTCCTTAGCTTACCTCTTAGCCAAAGGGTTAATGCATAAGTGTCTATAATTTGCCATTTTCAGCATTGTGTTAATTCTGCCTGTTAAACCCTCAAATGTCTGTCAGCTGTAGCTGTAACATTTTTTGACTTAATTCAAATAAAAATTCAGCACTCTTGATTAAATGCAGCGTTAAATTAGATTAACAATTACTCTCTGCATGTTTCCCTCCAAGCTGCAGTACGTATTTTTTCACTGTTGGATGCACTGAGAGGCTTAAATAAGCTTTTCTTATACGCTGACGTGCCGAAGTGGTGCTCCGTTATACAGCAGTGATGCACAATTTAGCTGAAGTGGCGGAATGACACATTTGATATAATCAGGAGTGAAGTTGATTTAACTTTAGATTTTCAAGAGTGATGCTGTTGTGTATGGTGTTGGTGAAGTAATGATTCCATTTGCAGTGAGGGGCTCAGGAATACCTCTGTTTTTCTTTGGCACTTTTTGGAAAACAAATATCATTTTGGGCGTAGAGTCTCTTGGAGTAATTACAGCAATTTCTCATGTATTGTTTGAAATTCCAAGAAAAAGTCAATTTACTTTTATTGCCCATATGAACACTCAAACCTCACTTCTTTGTTGTGGTGCCAAATATTTTGATACATACACACACAGTAAAATGAAGAATATATAAAATAAATTGAAAGTTAGCATAGCTGATATTTCATTTTTAGATTTTGACAGGAATATATTACAAACTCTGTCTTCACCGAAGAATAAAACCATCAAATTATTACAACTTAGAATGAAATCACAGATGATTTAAGTTCTTTCCCCCAGAAAGAAGGGTAGTCAGAGAAAGTCAGCTGGCTGGGCAGAGGCAGAAATATATACTGATGTGAAAAGTCTTGATTCCACTTTCCTGTTTGTCCTGGATGAGAGGGACGCAGAGGAAGAGGCCTCTGTATTGATTGACACCATACGCCACCATTTGTCCATTTTCCTTCCCTTCCAGGGATTTGAAAGTGAAAGAATGATATCACAGTGAGAGGATCGATTGCTGTAGCACTGAATCTTGTTGGGAAGCAGAAAACTGCATGTTTGACTAATCAAATAGTCTGTAAAAATAAACAAATTCAAGCTTGTGTCTCCCTTGCTTGGACATTTGGCAGTTCTGTGTGTGTGTTTTATTGAAACCAGCTGTAAGCTCTACGCTGTGACAGAGGGGACCAGCAGAGGGTACAGGGGAGAAGTGGGGGCAGTCAGCATCCCCTCCTGTCGCCACAGCATTTGATCTGACGTGATGTGAAAAGCGTGCCATTCCCAACGTTTTCATCAACCTGGATGAAAATGAACCTGGCAACAGAGTGCTGCCACTACACAGATAAATCCTAAAATGAGAAAGGGTCAAGCTCTGGCTTAGCTTAAGAGGGAATATTTCTCATCTAGCTTCTTAAATTGCAGCCTTGAAGACTCACTGTAGCCTGTGGTTTAGCTGTATATTCCACATTTAGCCTGAAGGGGTACAACATGGAAACTTTACTAGAGAATGGTTGAGTTGTTTTGTTGCTAACCTTGGAGCGTTTTAACCTGCCTTTTGTAGAATGTTCCCAGAATCTCAGAGCTTTGCACTGGGGTCATGTACATTGTTTGTTTTTGTTTTTTGTGTATTTGTTGTTTCTTGGATGGTTATCTGTTTGTTCACAAGAAAACCCTGAAATGAATATCAAAGTTATTTTTGCATTTTTTTCATTAAAACGTGTGTATATCCTTGAGGATTAATAAGCGCATTGAAGGCATTTCTGTTTTCATAAAATCCTTGCAAAGCCCTATTTCAAAATGTGCATTCCTTTACATCAGTGTTTGCTAGCTTGAGGCCATCTTCTTCATGGTATTTGTTGGTGCATTTCTTGGTATGTTACTGCAAAAATGTCAACAACTTTTGGCTGAACAAAATGTCTGGGAACAACAACACTTTTCTGCATAAATGTGTCTTTTCTGCTCATAAAAATTGTTTAATTTGTCCCTTGTCCTAGGTGGTGTTATCAACCTGTCAGTGCCTGTGGTGCTGCCAGTGTCTACTGCAGATAAAGAGCGTTTAGATGGCGTGACGGCCATGGCTCTGGTCTACGAAGGCAGGCGAGTTGCCATCCTCCGTAACCCTGAGTTTTATGAACACCGCAAAGAAGAGCGCTGCGCTCGTCAGTGGGGCACCACTTGCAAGGACCACCCTTACATCAAGGTAAAGTTCTGATGTGACATGTTCAGAGTTATAGTTTTTGTTGTCTGAAAATGGAATTTAGGTTAGAGGTTAATATGTTGGGAGGCATATAGAGAGACCAAAAGCTCACAAGAGCATCTGCAGAGCTTCAGACAGTCTGTCTCAGTGATAAACACTCTGCATGTGAAAGCAAACTGCCTCCCTGGATTCTGCATTGATAGAACACAGATCCGAGCTGGCCGTTTCACAGTGCTTATGGAAACACTGACGAGGTTGAGGAGTGGAGCTTTTCTCACAGTCTGTCAGGACGCCCAGTGTAATCACTTGATCTTTTTGGTCCACCCTCATTTTGCAGGTGTTATATTTGGATGCTGAGTTTCTCTCTCAGCCTCCACCAAATGCATTTGAGATTGTACTGCTCAGCTGAACAGACTGTGGAATCCCTCCCAGCTTCTACCTTTCCGTTCACCCAACCCTTCTCCAAATATACCCGGGAATTGTTTCCATCTGTGTCCTATCGACTGCTTTGGGGCTCAGGTACACTCAGTGGCGAGGTAACGTCCTGAAATGATCCTGCGCGCCCTATGGAAAGTGGCACTGGCTTGTAGCTGGAAAAGAACAGAACTGTCTGGTGTTGCTGACATAGATAGTTGTCAGATATACTTTTTATAACTCCATCTGCTCAAACTGACAGTGCAAGGTTACCTTTTAAAAGTTGCTTGTCTGGCTAATTTTAACTCTCATTGTTTTCAGGATTAGTGTGGCCTGGCAGCCGCTTGTATATTGGCAGCGATTCAAGACGAAACTTAATGGTAACCTCTGTGCCATCTGATGAATTCACTCCCTGGGGTCAGACTTACTATAAACCTCACTGGCTCATTTTAAAGCCCTTTACTGCTACAAACGCTGGATGGAGATTAACTTGAACACCAGAGAACAGCTGTCTCAATATTTCACCACCGTTGGCAGTCATTTTTAATTTCAGCAGATATCTTTTTTGTCTCACCTTGTTTATGATCAGATCTGGCTCAGTAATGTGTTTTAAGATGCATTAGAAGCTGCCAGTTCCATAAATTGGTACCATGACTCTCCAGTGTCAACACCTGATGTCTCAGTGCTGGCTTTAAACACATGCTGAGTACTCTGTATTTCCACCACTGCCATTCCTTATCCACTCTAACCTGTCACAGCCGAATATGTGTGTTCAGCTTGCTGTGATTAAGGTGTCACTCATTACAGGAGTGTGTGTATGTATACATAAGTGTATGTTTAACTATCTGCGCCGGAGCCAGTCTGTCAACACACCTCTGGGTTGGTAGCTACAACTTTTTTCTTTTTTTTTTCCATCCCATCTCGTTCCAGCCAGAGACGACCTGCTCCATATTACTTGTAGTTAATCCTCCTTTTCCTGTTTACCTGTCCGTCAGTCAGACAGGAGCCCCCTACATCGGAAACTATGGTGTAGTGCCTGTTTATTTGGCTATGGCTATGTTAAGCTACAGGGCACTTTTAATGGTTAAACAGAGCACATGTGTACGTGTAGGCCTCCTCCTTTGATTTGTCCATGCAGAAATTATATTTTCCATTCACTTATGTTAGGAAACTAAATTGCAACTTGTCGATGCTGTTGATCCCTCCAAAGAATAAGACTGTTAAGCATCTGTCATGACTCTCCTATCTCTGGCCAGCAGTGAGCAGGTTGGATTAATTGTGTGGAGAACAAATCACAACACAATCCCGAAAACTTCTTAAAACAGAGCCAAGTTGTTATTGATCACATCACATAGCTACTGCTGACAAGCTTCTGACTTTTATGTATATGTCGCCAGATCAAACTGAAACCAGTATGTTTGTAAAGTATGGATATCAAAGAGGTTTTTTTTTGCATTTTTTAACATGATAAATTATGTGTCAGTGAAATAAGTGACATGAATGGATTTTTCTTTTTTATCAACTTCCAAATCGGCATTTCGCAATGCCTACACACTTCAGGTTTAATTTGTTGCCTTTGTTTTGAGTTCTCACCGTCTCAGTGCTGGGGCTGTTCTTCTTTTATTGCAGAGCCTGTACAGAATTGTCACTTTGTATCACATTAACATCCCACAGGCCACTGTTTTCAGTAACTGTAGCTATGGTCTCATAAATGCCACAGGAGGCAGGAGGAAAGATATTGCCTGAAACAATAGCAGCCTTTGCCTGGATCCTGAGCACTTTGGTGACATTGTTGGATTAATCTCATGAAGGGAAAAAATTCTCTCCAATGTGGTCATGAGCTCATCACCAGGTTTTTACTGTGGAATACAATCTGACTTTGTCTCCACTCTGTTATTTAAATTAAGGTAGTAGATGTGGCCAAATGCAGAAGAGGGGGCATGCCAGAGTTTTGTTGACTGTTTAACGACACGTGGGGACTTTGATTTATGCTGCTGTGTCCCCGTTGCAACTGGGTAATAACTCGGGACTTTTATTAGAATTCACGCTGGCCTGGTTCCAGCACAGTGAAGTTTTTATGGGTCACAGTGTCTTAAGTCTGGATTACGTTTGAGTTGTGTTCACTGTCATGATCAGTGTGACTCCTATTTCAGATGGTGATGGAAAGTGGAGACTGGCTGGTCGGTGGAGACCTGCAGGTTCTGGACAGGATCTGCTGGAACGATGGACTCGACCAGTACCGACTGACACCCACTGAGCTCAAACAGAAGTTTAAAGAAATGAATGCAGGTAAGAGGTCAAGTTGTGTTGATATTAATAGTACTTTTATTTTTAGTTTAGGCTTTACCAAAGAGGAAAATGGTGAGAGTAAGGAGGTCAGAGTTGAGGGCATCTCTGGGTTGATTCTACCGTTCACCAATAACAACACAGGCTGTATGGGTTTCCAGTGGTTGGGCACTTAGCTGCTTGATAAGTATATTGGGACCCTTTGTTTGTCTTGTACAGATGTGTTTCATCGCATTATAACAAAACCTTCTTCTCCTTTCTCTCTATCTAGATGCTGTATTTGCCTTCCAGCTCCGCAACCCAGTCCACAACGGCCATGCTCTTCTGATGCAGGACACCCACAAGCGCCTCATCGAGCGAGGCTACCGCCGGCCCGTGCTGCTGCTCCACCCACTGGGAGGGTGGACTAAGGACGATGATGTGCCGCTGCCTTGGCGAATGAAGCAGCATGCTGCTGTGCTGGAGGAGGGCGTCCTGAATCCAGACTCTACCATTGTTGCGATCTTTCCTTCACCCATGATGTATGCTGGGCCAACTGAGGTAATGAATAACAAGTATATTGTTAATTTTCAGTTACATTTTTGAGGTTTCTTTAAAAAAAATCAAAAAAATAAAAGGGCATCATGTTTTCCTCAAAATTGACAGGGAACAAAAAATGTGACTGCAGCACCAAGTAATGACAACAGACATGGGGAATAGGACTGTCACGTACTTAGTGTCTGCACATTTTTGAGTGTGATAAATGGCAGGAAGAGGGATTTACAGGCGCTCTGTTTCGTGTTTCCATGCCATACACAAACCTCTCCGTGTGACTGAGCGTAGCTGTGTAGCTGGGAATCTTTTAATCATTCACTTATGATAATGGGAAAGCTATGGAGAAAATTATTGAGAGCAGATTGGAGGCTGGTGCATGTCAGGCAGTGAATTTATTCAGTTTGTAATTCTGAATGGGAGCTTTAGAGAACCAGACTCCAGCCTTAGTGTCATTGACCTTGTTTAACAACATATACCCTTGGTGTCCCTGTCACTCAAACAGTAAAACAAGCTTCCTGCTTCTAGCCAATGTCCATATTTGCCAGACTGTTGTTGAGCTTCCATCCTGAGCTGAAATTGCATGTTTTGTAAGCCTAATCTAAAAACCCTACATCCTAAAATATACAAACTACACAGGGAGGAACATTATTCTAATGGCAGTAGTATTAGTAATTATCAAGAAGTGATGTGGAGTTTTAGCAATTATTGATAATGAGAAACAGAAAGGGAACCTCTGTGCGTATAGTGAATGCAAATTCCTAAGGGGAACAATTGTTGGAGACTGGCTGGCTGAAGTTGAGGAGGTAGCATAAGTCTGCTAAAACGAGTAACTGGTAAAGGCAGCTGTCAGTTTTTGTTTTAACTGGCTGTATATTTCAAAATTTCAGCTGATCGTTTATCCTGCGCAATTTTGATAATATTTTAAACTGTAGAGAAATATTGTAGCATCCACAGTCAGGTAGCCAGAGAAAGCACGTTCCAGTCACTGTTATATTAAAAATAACTCCTTTATTCCAAAAATGGAGTGTTTTTCTATTAAATTAGCTACAGCACAAAGAGCAAGTTGTTCATTAAACACAATACATCTTGCTTGGAGACTTTCATGTTTGACTAATAATAACATGATTTTCCAGCACTCTGCATAAGCGGCTCACACTCTATTAAAGGCCCTCAACACGCCTGACATAGTGCCCAACTAAAGCAAATACAATAGGATGGAGGCTGAGCATAAACAAAACAGTACGGCAGAACAAATTTTCATCTCCAAGAACTATTTTTAAACAGCTTGTATAAAAGACCAGAGCTGTTTTCTATGTGTGTGTGTGTGTGTGTGTGTGTGTGTGTGTGTGTGTGTGTGTGTGTGTGTGTGTGTGTATAATGTTGTTTTCCCTTGTGGCCTTTCAAAGAAAATGCAAAGAAAAAATCTATACAAACTTACTTTTTCCTTTTCCTTTTCTAATCTCCTCAACGTTTCCTCAGTCTCTACAGTTTCTCTTTTTCTCCTCGTCCACAGGTTCAGTGGCACTGCAGAGCTCGAATGGTGGCTGGTGCCAACTTCTACATCGTTGGCCGTGACCCTGCAGGCATGCCCCATCCTGACACAGGAAAGGACCTGTACGAACCCACTCATGGGGCCAAGGTCCTCACCATGGCTCCAGGCCTCATCACCCTGGAGATTGTACCCTTTAAGGTTGCTGCTTACAACAAGGTCAAAAGGGCAATGGATTTTTACGACCCTAAAAAGTGAGAACTTGCGTTCGTGTTTTAATTTAATTTTTGTTAAAACCCTTATCCCAGCTTGTTTCCCACAGTCTTAAAGTTTGTGAGGGTTTTGGAAAACATACATAGTTTGAGTCTAAAGCAGCAGTGCTCACTCACACTAAATTAAATGGCTAATTTGTAGATGTAGTCCAGAGTAATACCTCACATGTCCAATTAGAACCAGCAGCCTAAACAGAAATTACATTCTCTAAATTAGATTAATTACTAATTAGGCCTTTTTTTTTTTAAAACCCTTTCATCCATTTTCTTTCCTCTTTCTCTTCTGTCTACAGTAAATGTCATGCCAAGAATAACAAGTTGCTTTTCTTTCTTACACAGTTAAAAGGTTTTGTGGATTAGTATGATCTTTGATGTTGGTAAAAAATTACAGAGACCTGCTATTAATTAAAGTTTGTATACGGACATTGCACATTATGACTAACAAAAATCATGCAATCTCACTGCCTCTCCTCTGGTTTTGATGCAGCCTCCACCATCAGGTTATGCAACTGTAGCTGTGTTTGGCCAGGAATGTTAAAACTAAATATGGCCAGACTAATCGGAAGATTTGCTTTGTTTTCCATGATGCAAATTTATGACGTTAAAGCCAAACCGACTTGTTGATCAGGAACATTAAGTACTTCTGTGGAAAGAGATAACAGTTCTTCTAAAAAAAAAAAAAAAAAAAAAAAAAAAAAAAAAAAAAAGTGTGTTTGAAAATATTACCAACAATTGGGCTTTGAAATTTTGACATGGCTAGGTAAGAAAGAAAAAACTGTCCTGCTCTGCGTTTGAAACACTTTGATCACTTTGTGACAGAAAATCCCTGTTACCACGTCGTTTATACTGAATGTCACTTTTTTCCACATTGGGATAAAAAGTTTATTTATTTAGACTTAATTTAACTGTCAAGTCCATAAACATAATGAATAAAACAAAATGTAAAACAGTATAATTATATGTAAAAAAAAATGTAATTGTCACAATTATAGGCAAACATATAAACATAAGTATATGTATGGATTGTTCAGATTTGGTACAAACCTTCACTTGGATGAACTGATTAGAATTTGGTGGTCAAAGGTCAAGGTCACTGTGAACTGTCAAAACACATTTTTGGCCATATCTCAAGAATTTATACACTGAAAATTTCACTCAGATGTCTAGTAGGATAAAATGATGAAGTGATGACATTTTATACCCAAAAAGTCAAAGGTCAACTTTACTATTGTTCTACAAATAGACTTAATACCTTCTATTATTAAGTCTTCACTACATATGAGTGGAGAGACGTGGATGTAAACTGCAGCTTGACTGGTTGGCAGAGGCGTACAACCGCGAGGCGGTAATTCTAGTTTTATATGGAATATCACTGACCCTATGGTCTGTTATAAGCTAGAGAGCAAATGCAAGAGAATAACTGGATTTCCAAAGTCTGCAGTCGTCTCTCAGTTAGATTTATGGCATTCCATTCCCTCATGCACGCTGACAGCGATTTGCCAAATTTCAGGAGGAGTATCGATGCTAAGCCTAATCACCAATACCTCTCAGTTTTTGTCTAAAGCGTAATGGCTGAGGTCACAGCAAGCTGTTTCTAATTTGACACTATAAAAATGCTCTTGGAAGAATTTGCCTGAAGCTCCTTTACCTCACGCCATAAGAAATGCAACGTCGGCGTCTTCACAGATTCTTAATGTTTCAAAGCCACAAGATGTGCTCGGTGTCATGTGATAACAATTAGAAATTTTACTCCGTAAACAACAGGACTTCGAGCCTCTCTGAACGTGAGCTCAGTGAAGATGATCTGCTATGTCTGCTAACAAGATGTCTAAAAGCTTGAATCTTGATTTTTCCTGACAGTAATTTGTAGACAAGGCAAGTGGAGATGTGATGAACTTGTGCCAGTGCTCTGCACAGCCCTGGTCAGATAGGAAGACTGTCCTTGGCTGCTCACTTCAAACAAAATTGTTCATATCTTTTTTTAACTAAGTGAACTCGGTGTGCTGTGAGAAGCCATCTCTCATGAAGAGAGGAGTGGGAGTAGACATCAGAATGTCTGAAAGATGAAAAAGAAAAAAAAAAAAATGTCCGGACAAGAAAGAAATGGGAAGAACAAATGGGAATCATACCTTGTCCTCCTGAAGGCTTAATCAGTACATTTTTTAAAATCGAAATTACATGTGTACTCACATATAATTGAAAGATTTGACCTAAAGAATCTTCATGTAGGATTTAAAAAATCATAATAGTGTTAGTGAAAAGATTCTGTGGCAGACGAAAACACCCATAAAGTACCTTAAACACAGGGGTGCTGGCGCTTTCTGGATTGTCACAACATCTCTTTAGCCACAGAGTGCTTTTGGAGGAAAGCAGCTGCCAGGAATGGTCAGCATATGAAATGTAGAATTTAGAAAGATAAATATTCTCATACACAGTGATCATATCTGTTTTCACTGCGAGGGATGTGAGATTAGTTTTGGTTTGCAGAAATGGTAACTGGCCTGTTGGTACGACTCAATGGACTGGATTTCAACGCAGCAGGCAGTTATTGTTGGCTCATATTTGCTATTCTGCTGATAAGCATCTTTGTATTGATTGAAATATGTCTGTTACTAAAAACTCTTATTATTTCTGTTTGTATAATTGCAGCCATCAAGACTATGATTTCATCTCAGGTACACGCATGCGTAAGATGGCTCGCGAGGGAGAGAATCCTCCTGACGGCTTCATGGCGCCAAAGGCCTGGGCCGTGCTGAAAGAATACTATAAATCACTGGAGAAGGCCTAAAGGTTGAGTCTGGGATGAAAAAAAACATGGGAACACAGTGGTTTCTACTGACGTTTAAAATGATGAATGTGGGGACCACTCAGTTACTATCAAAAACCATGCTCCGGCTTATGTCTGTCACTTTTCACGCTCAACTGTCAGTCATAAAACTTATCTCTGTTGTTTTTAGTCTTATCACATTTGTGTTTTAACTATGTGCTTTATTTAACTAAACTTAATCTGACTGTGAAATATAGTAGGAGAGGTCACATTGGTATTTCAAGAGAACAAGCTAAAAAAAAATCCTTTCATAGTAGATAGTAGTTTGTGTTTCTCACTAACTTTATGACTGTATATTCTGATAACTGATTTCAAAAATATTGTGTAAAAGATTTAAAGATCAAGACTTAAAATAGACTGTGTGGGAAGTACTGTTGACCAGTACTTAAATAGTCAGGAATGAATGTTTGGTATTCGTGATGTCCAAATTGAAAAAGTTACTGCACCTGCTAGAGTTCATATAACTCACTACTCAACTCCAAACAAGTTGCTTTGTACTGTATGTTTGCAAGTGGCAGTGGCAATGGCTCAAAATTTGGTGTACACAAGTATTTGATGTAAAAGTTGAGTGCCTTGGTCTTCGGAAAAGTGAATTCACATGATGTCTTGTTTGAATTAGGACACGCAGACTCACACACACACAAACACACACACACCTGCTTCTTGTCTCACTTCTTGTTACACTGAAATGGTCCAGCAGTTCGAGAAATGGTCTGCAAAACACATCAGCTTTAAAGATGTTTCTATTAGGATATGCAACCCTAACCTTCCTAAACTTCAAGGAAAAACTTTTAACATTGTTGTTTTGTTTTTTTTTCACATTTAGTCTATTTATTCTGTTCCATCATCGCAATGTTTTCTCTTTTTAACTGTGTTGTGCATGTAGTTTGGTGCTCGGAGCTTTTCTCTCAACGGTCTTGATATTTTGTTACGTTTTCATCATTTGTGTTTTGTTTTTTTTCTCTCTCTCTCTCATGGGTTGCTAATATTTTCCATGTGGTAATTCATTTTTAAGAGTCCGCCTGTAAAATCGGATGGTTGATGGTTACCATCAAGGGATCAGGTTTGTAATCTTCCTTATCCAATAAACCATTTTTAGCAAAAAGAACAATTTGTTTAGTTTTGCTTTCTCTAATCTTTGGCTTTGTTACGCACACAGCACGATATGTGTGTTTTTTTTGTTTTGTTTTTTTGTTTTTTTGTTTTCTTTTGCATTGCACCAAAGAGTTTTTAAATACATAACAAACTCTCAAACAATCACTTGAAATGACAACCCTGAATTTCATGTATTTTAGAAACTAAACTTACATTGATGAGATGTCATCAACTTCTAGCTGCCTGTGATCTCTCTGTAACACAGTTCGCATTCTGACAACTCAATAGCTCTAAATCTCCTCATGTCTTTGTGACTAACTTGCTTCAAGTGCACTTTGTCATATACATGAACAGTGCACTCTTCAAAATTAGATTTCCCCAGGTTCGTGTAGTCTCTGGCTGTTGGAACTTCTGTGACCTCCCAGTTGGTCCATCAGCTGTATATTGAATGAGACAGACATTCTTGTGACCCCAATCAGACTCAGACACACTTGCACACTGCATACAGAGAGCTGCAGCTGGCCCCCAGATGCAGTGAAAGTGGAACATACAGGGTTAAAAACAGGCTGTGAAGAGTGGCTCTGTCAGAAATACCCTGGATACTTCATCTAATCCAGCTCCAAGATAGAATGAAGAGATCTGCCAGCAGCAATTTTTTTTTCTATCTTTTGCCAGATCTTGTTCGATCTCAAGTGGTAATCAAGCTGGGACGTCGGTACAACTTCAAAAGAAGAGCTTTTCTTTTTTTCACACAGAAAATGATCAAATTATTTTGGAGAGGTCGCCTTATGATTTCTGTCGTTCTTAAACTGTCTGGAGGAGATCAGTGCACTCTGGGTAATGCAGGTGTCTGTTACTATGTGGAGCCTTAACTTCCTGATGTTATCTTACTGTAGTATGCACAGTGTATTTGAGTTCTGGATCCTTTTTCAGCTTGTTTTCCCCATAATCAGATCTCTCTTTGAAACTTTTCATCCGTCTCTGAGGGTGTTGTTACAGTGTGGCACACTGCCAGAGAAAAAGGGTGAAGGTGCCAGAAGAACATGTCGTGTTCTCACTACTGTTTACATGACTTATGCCTCCACTCACTTGCACCACCTCATTTCAACAGGAGCGGCTGTTGTACGGAATTTAGACAGTCATAAACAACATTCATCACATGCAACGAAACTGGAGGATGTTTAAGTGTTGTGTGTTTGAGGTTTTACAATGTACAGCCAGTGCGTGTCAAAGAAATTGAATGTTATTTAGTTATGTGGATGTTTATTTGTAGAAATAAATGTAACACATGGTCTATAAATGAACAATATGTTCTATTATTGCAGATTATCGCTGGTGTCACCATCACCAGCTTTTACCATTACTTTTTGGAAAGCACTTAGTGATATATAAAATGCTGTAGTTTTGTAATAACTTTCTAGAAAGGATCTGATACATAACTGCTGGAAATTACAGCTTCACTTCAAATGACTTAATAGTGTTACAGTGTCTTTTAGTCATCAGGTCAGCTGAAGATACAAAAATTTAGAATTTCTCTTTAAATTACACAAAAATACAACTCACCAAATACAGAGAATAAAGTTTCTAATAATTGATATTTGTGATTCTTTTGATTAAATTCCAATGGAACTGCTGAACTCCTATTACTATATAATTTCCTATTGTTCATAATAAAAAAACTCAAGCTCAAATAAATCAGATGCTGCTTATATGTGTAATATCTCTGTTAATTTTTCAAAAAAATTTCCTTGTAATTATGATAAAATTATGTAATTCTTTGCAGAAAATGTGTTAGAAAACGATAAAGAAAGATTATTGATTGATTGTCACAGTGACATCACTTTAGACTTTGAGAAACTTAAGTGCATCGCTTTGACTATTTTCTAACATTTATAGACTAAATGATAAATTGATTAATCAATATATTTGACAGATTAATTGAGAATAAAAATAATGGTTAGTTGCAGCCCTCAAGATCATAAACATCTATCAACAAGTGAAGCATGAAAAACCTGAAAGTAATAGCTGTAGTATAGTCAGAGACAGATATGTCTCCATTGCAAGAGCTATTGTATGTAAATGCCACCAGTGCAGCCTTTCTCCTCTATGCACATACTATATACTCTTATACTTGCATGCAGTGTAGTACACGGAGTGACATCATCACTGTCTCATCCCATATCACCGAAAGGTTCTGCCCCAACATGGACTCCAGCTGCATTTAACTGCAATTTCCTTCCATCTGGTTCGAGTTCCTTTCAAAGCCATTCATGATAAAAACAGGCTTTACTTTGCAAAAGGCAATACAGTGATACAGGACATGGTTAAAATTCAAGGAAAGCTGTGTTCCTAAGTGATGGCTCTGAGGTGTGTGCGTGGCAGGGTCAGTGCTCATCAGCAGTCATGGTTTTGTGTGATCATCTGGGCCCTTATGATGGCAGTGGAATGAGCTGTCTTGCAAATTGTTTCATAAGAGCCAGCAAAAAATTGAGTTTGCGTTTTGTAGGAGGTTGTGGCATATGGTTAACATACTGTATTGTTATGATTTTTAGGGGTAGTTTTGGTCCTAGAATACATTCCTCCTATAACGTGTGTTCATGGAATAAATGAAGCCACTGTCTGAGTATGTCATCTTAGAAAGATTAGGATTTATCATATTTATTTTCCAACCTGATCAAACGAATCCTACACTAAAGCAAACATCAGAACTCTTCACTTTAGGATTCTTTAACCTTCATCAAACCCAATCCACGCACAATATTTACCCCGAAATATACACTGTATGGTCTGCATTTGTTATTTGGAAACATGAAATTCTTGATCGTTCTCGGATTTACATACCAATAGTATGGATATATTTTTTGTGCAGCATAGCTTAGTGTTTGCTATTACTAAAAGTTATTAGAATGACATATGATGGTTTTAATGTAATCTTTATGATCTAATATCATCAACTAATCTTGTAATGGTCAGGCAGGCTACAGTTTACATAGATACAGATGTGTAAATGTATGTCAGACACTTAATAAGTCCTTTGATGTACAGTACATTATTGTAACAAGAGAATATCCACAAATCATTAGTCATGCTACCATCATATGTGTTGTACTTCTTCCTCACACATACCATTAGTACAGGATACAGAAGACATGGGATACCTTACGATTCTCTTGTCAACGCACCATGTCAGAATGAGGCTAGACAGCCTCAGGAACATTACCCCAGGAGCCAGAGGCTCAATGTAAAGATATGATTCTGAGGGAGGGAGGTTATACATCAAATAATGATATGTTGAGTACATCCAAGGAAAGCACGTGTTTCACAACCTCGGAGGTTTGCAACAGGATACAACAGCTTAGAATGAGGAAACAGTACATTTTTACTTGTCACCAACAGAGAGGACAGACAGCAGATTAAAAGGGGCTTGAGAGGTCAGGACATAATTTTGCTTTACTTTTAAAACAAATTTTTCTCAAGGAGGTGGTAAGTAAAGCACTAAAAATCATAAAAATTTTGCACATTATGAGGGTAGAAATCATGTATTTGTGTAAAAAGGAATCAGGAGTGGGTCTAAAATTGAACCATGAGGAACTTCGCAAGTAATTTATGTGAAACGAGAGGGCAAATTTCATATTATGACAAGGAATTAAATAACTAAATAAGTGCCGTATACAGGTTTTCAAAACTTCTAGTTTTAAGGTGGTAAAATAAACCTGTATGTATGAGGTCTATAAAGATGAGATGGAGGGGATAGTGCTAAAAAGTGACCATGGATCTGTAAATTATTCATAAAACATCAGGCTCAACTGTGTCTAATGCAACATCAGTTGAAGGTATTGTTGGATTTGAGGAAAAATACAGAAATGTTTAAAAAAAGAAAGGTCCACTCAAAATTGACAATTATGTGAAATGAGTTTTCACTCCTGAAATCAGGCTTTTCAAGAAATAGCGTCAGGTGTGCTTAGTGAGCGTTTTAACAATCCCATACCACAGGAACAAAAAAGCTTTTGCTGTATACCTTTTGTCATATTGTGTCATCTCACAAAAAAAAAAGATTACCTTCTTTGCATCTAAATAACCTCCTCCTTAGTTTATTGATATGAGACCAAAGAAAAATTTGCCCCACAGTGAAAAACTGCCAGGTTAATTACTGTCAACTTTTACAGTGTGTGAAAGCAGCATTTGAAGCACATAAAATTATAGATGACTAAATGAATAACTCTTTCTTAAAATATATGTTATTACAGTGTCCAGAGCGTACATTTCTTGTGACAGAGCAGCCACTTACTGTGAAGGATTGCAGACGCTTGGATACACATTAGCACACAGTCACACATTGCTTCATGGTTGATATATAGCAGACTGACTTTGTGATGACCCAGCAATCAATTTTCTTTGCATAAGAATCTCTGTGAAGGGACACACATTATTTCTAGATTTCTGTAATATGACATTTCAAGCAGTTCAAGGTTTTGTCTCTCAAACTGTCATCTCAGTTACTCTGGCTTCTGTCTTTGGGACGTTTCAATTTGACCAAACATTGGATCAGACTTGATCGAATTGAATATTGGAGTAACTTTTTGTTTTGGGTGGTTTTTGGATATATTTTAAATGTAATTATTCACGCCAATTCCTATTTGGAATTCAATGGTTTATTGAGCCTGGACAGTTTGTTTCTGCCATATGCCAAAAATCTTTTTTTTTTGCTCCCAAATTTCTACAATATGTGTGTTCAGGTGCAATTAAATGGAAGAAGGACAGCATTGCTGGCATAAAACACCCCACCTAGCAGATTGCATCCTGGGATCTAGGATTGTTTGACTGCAGCAGAGCATTTCTCGATCTGAGATGGCAAAGTCATGAGAAAGTAATAACCCTTACCACTGCCAGGGGTTTAAGGTAGCAGAGCCAACAGATATTATGGCTTTGTAAAACCAGTGTGGGGAGAAAGGAGATCTGCCATGTGAGAAAATACAACAAGCCTGTAATATCTTGAAGTGAATTACTTAATGTTACGATTTTAGGATGTTTTACCTCAAAAGATGTGAGCTATCAGCAGTTGTTTTGTGTGTTGTCAAATTGGTGAAGATGATTTGGGTGTTTACATGTGTCTTCTACCAAACATGCTTTTGACATAGCACATGGGTAAATAGTGTCCACAGGATAAAGAAAGTTTCAATTACAACATCAATCTAATTATCTTATCTGATTAATGTGGGCGATGATGAATGACTTAAAATAAGTGCTCTATTTTGGGACAGGACAAATACATTTTTGGAGCGCAGTTATTTGTTCGAAAATAGAGTGAGACGAGAGTGGATCAAAAGGGAAGGAACTGCTGACCAGATGAATCACAATGCATTTTACTCAAATATATTTCACTATAGCTGAGTTGGCTAGTGCATGGCACCATCTGGACATGGAAATCAGTGCAGAGTTAATCAGTTAATAACTACTTTAACTGCACTGCACAGAAATCCAACAGCCTGTTCCAAAAGGCTCCTGAACAAAAACAAATACAGTTTATGTCAGTTGAATCCAAAAAACTGAGACTTTTTTTCTTGAGAAGCGTCAAAATGTTTAGAGCAGCTCTGGATAAATGGACAAAATGTGGGTCAAGGCAGAGTGACATGAAAAGATCAGACCACTAGGTAAATCAAAGCTGTAGTGCCCTTAATATCCAGATGTATGTCCAATTGTATACCACATAATAAGCCATTTATTTTGACTACATTTTATTAACCTACATCGTATAAATCAGTGCTAAATAAATTACTTCTGGAGGGACATAAGGATAAAGCATCACACTGTGCTGAGTCAGCTGACAGCTGGCCTCACACACCCACCACATCACTCTCTCACTATATGCTGATGTTTGCATGTTGCTGTTGCTACTGCTGATGTTGGCAGATGTGTCTTCCACCCCAACCTCCAACTGCTGTTTTTATCCTCAGCTGCATAAAACTTAGAATGTGTTTATTTCTAGTTTTACATGCTCTGTGCGTATTGTTTATGATGTTGTTGTGTACCACATTGCATTTTATACCAGATTGCCACAAAATGGAGCATCCCTGAGGGGAGAAACCTACCGCAAAGTCAAAACACACTGCCTTCTCCATTTTGGAAATATATTCTTTGATATTATGTGATTTTTTTTCCCCATCTTTTGCATGAAACCGCTTTTATGAATTTACCATCAAACTGTATGGAAAACACATTTATCAGCTATTGATTGTTTAGACTTACACCCTTAATTATATCTCAATCTGTATATTAATACTAGTCCCATGTCAAGTCTATTAAAGTTTTAACTTTAAATTGTGCTTTAAAGTTTAGACTTTAATATTAACTGCTGCAATAACTGGATATATATAATCTATCTATCTATCTATCTATCTATCTATCTATCTATCTATCTATCTATCTATCTATCTATCTATTAAAATGATGTGTGTTTTGTAGCGACAGACCTGTTCTGAGAGAACAGATCAGTACCACATTTCCTATACTCATACACTATATGGCAGCTGGTTTGCACAAACCAGAATCCATATGCTGTTGACCCCTATCATATTCTGTGAATCATAAATCATGTGCTGCAGTTCATTCTGAGTTCACAGGGTCGACTCATACATGAGGACATAATGAGTACCTGTGATTGACTTGCAGCCGCTTTTGCTCGCAAACAAGTGTGGTGATGCGGTTTCAGCCTCTCCCTGGCACGGCTCACTTAGGCAATCTCAAGTTCCCCCATATCATCAGATGTACTGCTATCCGATGCCGTGATTCTGTTTGTCTTGGACATTGTTCTAGCTTTGATCATAAATTGCAGTAATTACTCTAGGCCTTATCCTTCCCCCTGGAAACAATGCGTGGAACAGGAGAAGCCAGTGCGTACACAAGCACCGACACAGAGGCCGACAGTACACGGGCGCACCAGTGAGGGGATAAATGGCTTGATTAAATGGAGCCTTTATGTTTTTCATCCACAATGCACTTTGCAGCTCAGCTACTAGTGTGCAGCCACTTAGCAGCGGATCACTTAAGTCCGGATGTGCTAACATAACAAGGTGTTCTGTAATTGAACCAGATCTCTTTCTGCCTCCTCCTTCCCCCTCCCTTTGCTTTTATCCTTATGTCTCTAAGTACAAACATATAAATGAATAGAACCTGAGACGTGACAACAGGGAATTTTTCATTATGGACTCTGGAAAACAGCAGCAATCAGGACTAACAACAGGCTGTGTGACTCATTTTGTTCCCTGAATAGTCCAGGGGCCACGCATTTAACCCCCCTCTTGCCACAGGGCCTTTCATCTTCTTCACACAAAAATGGTGTCTTTCGTAGCCTCCCCTCAACAGGAAGCAAACATGTTTGAATTCCAAGTGCTGTGTGCATACCGTGACAAAATTTTATAATTAGAATTCCTGTCATATTACACTGTAACTTCCCGGAAGATCATCAACCTCTGTCTCTGAGAATTAAACATCAGGCCCCAGTGGAACCTCAGTGTGGTTATCCAAAAATATGGTGACAGAAATTCCACAAATTCTCTATTTATAACCATAAAACCTTTAATGGTGTGAAATCTAACCCTCCCATGGGTGTTAGGACATGTTTTTCAAGGCAAAGAGCTTTACAGTTTTCCCTTGGAAAACATAATGGATCCCTATCAAGGGAGAGCAACAGCGTCAATTGAGCATCAGTCATTACATATGTTTATGTCCAAGTGACAAAGCCCTCTCACCGCTGTTATAATTATGAGAAAGTCAGGTGACGAGTGTACTCCATGTAGGGAAGAGGATGAGATGAGTCAACAAGACATTGAACTTTAACTTAAGTGTACTCGGATTTTTTCCTGATTCCAGAGTTTAAAAAAAAAAATTTTTACAGCATAACCACAATTGTCACCTTAACAAAGTAATCACAAACAGGTTTTCCTAACCTTAACTAAGTGCTTGTTTTTACCCATTCCATTCACTTTCCCTAAACCTAACCAAGCATTAAAGGATCTATGTGTAAGTTTTGCTATTGCTACATCGTCAACAATAGCATTAACAGCTGTTTACTTACCAGTCTTGCCAAGAGCCTCAGCCACTAGGGTTGCCACCCATCCTGCATAATACAGGATCGTCCCGTATTTGAAAATAAAATGCTGCGTCCTGTATTGAATCACAATCGTGGAAGGAAATTATGAGAATTGTGTGATACAGTTGAAAGCTCTAGATCAGCTACTAAATGGAGTTAAGTGTGTTTTTTCAACTTCACAAAACAGGTGATGACAAACAAAAATTGGAGGAACATGACCCATAGCAGCATGATGGCTGTTTTATGCTGAGAACTCAAAATAATTCCCTGCATGTTTCACATTCAGTTACTGCAATCTGAGACACCCAATGATCTAATATCAAAAATATGACTGGGATTTGACCATTGCTACTGATAGTTGATCCAAAAGTCAGAAATGGTAATCTAGGGAATACCATACTGGAATTTAAAACCAAATTCCATAAGCATTAGTTTGAGACAAAGTGGTCATGTGTATTCTGCACTAAAGAGCATTTTTTGGACTATTGGAGTATCTAATAAAGTTTCTGGGAAGTCTAATCCCTGCCCAAAAGCAGTGCTTCAAAATAAAACGACTGTTGACAGAATAACTCTTTGCCAGGACCTCTAAAAGAGCTCATTTTGACTGAAAACAAGACTGAATGTGATTTCAGAATCAGCCCCAGCCTAGCAGTGAATTGTGCAACACTTGGCATCTGTTGATTTCCACAACATCTCTTATTGGAAGACATCCTCAGTACACAGCGAGGGAAATATGCACCCACCAACAGTATCAAATGTGTATCCTGAGGGAGGTCATTACTTTATGATGTGGTATGTTCACATGCCAACATGCAATGATCCACCTCAAGATGGTTTGTTCACTGTCTTCTGGAAGTGAACACTGTTGTTCAGCACGAAGACTCTTGACGTTTCCAGGGCCAGGATTTAATGTCGTTCACTCAGATCAGTTTTGCCTTTGCCTGTTACCACATGAGTACTAAAGAGGAAAATCCTGCTCGCATTTCACTGTTACACGAAAACAAAGTTTTGTTAGCAACTTTGAATTTTGTTACTGTGAAAGGTATTGCAACTATGCCAGCAGAACAAATGCAACGATCTTTGAAACACCAACAAATCTGTTGTTTTGTCTCTCTATTTTAGTTGAAAAAATACTTTTTTTTCACAGAAAGCAATATGAGAATAATGAAATGAGATTTAGCTTCAAGCTCACTCTGGTAAATACCCCAAATAGTAACATTTATATTCATTATTGTACATGATCCCTTACAAATAAATGAAATAAAATATAAAATAAATCTCCTCACACAAGGAAGGAAATCCAATTAACACTGATTTAGTGATATTAAGTATTGCCACCTTATATAATTGATATGGTGAACTCACATGTCCAGCAGATATGGTAGGAGTCAACTTTAGGGACACCTAAAAATACAATATTTATTCTCTTTTTTTTTTTTAGCTCTGACTTGGTCTCCACCAACTCCTAAGGGAAATACCTGGCTCATTTGCTGCTAAATGCTCCCGTATGTTCACCAGCTAATTGGTGACTTTGTCTGTCTGCTTTGTAGTGCTGAGCAGGTTGTGTTTCTCAGAGACCTTTTTTTACTGAAAACAGCTGCCAAATGCAGCCAACCAAACAGTAATGTTGCAGACCGGAAAAGCAAAACAATAAGCTGAAAGATGTTGAATGGCCCATTGAGATGACACATTGTTGAAATTGAAAAAAAATTGATAAGTACAGCTTTAAAACTGGGCTAAATATGAAATATAGTCACTGACAATGTATTCACTGTAATCTTGTAATGGCAGCTTAATCTAAATGGCTGTATTTTTCCATATTCACTGTGGTTTCTGAAAATCAAATGAACTCTGGTGTAATAAACTGCCCTCAAATTCAAATCAAGGTGAAGATAATGCCTAGAAATGTAATCTTGTTTACTATTCGCTGTAAAGCGTTTCTTTTACTCCGTGTGGTTGGAGTTTTTTTTCCAGAAGCTCAGTTTGCTCTTTCAGTTTTCTGTTGTGTCACAGACTGAACCTCAACATTATAATATTATCCTGCATTAGCCTGGGGATAAGGACCTCCAGTAGATGAACACCCTGTCTGCTGGTGTGCATGTACTGTAAATACTCATAAGCAGTAATACCATACAGAGTGTAAACAGATAAAAAAATTGTCGGGAATCTGTGACTCTTTCCCAGGAGCCCAGTTTGTTTACTACTCTAACAACCCATTCAAAACGCTTGCCATCAGTGTTTTCACTACACTTCCAATTGGCTTAGTTTCTGGCACAATTCTGACCGAAGCGGTGTTCAGTCTTGCCTATGATTCAACTTCAGAAATTCAGGTGAAGCCTCATGATATTGTATCTGGGTAATAAGGGGGTTTAACTGTAATAGAGAATGTTCATGACCTACTCTTCAAAATCTCTGCATGACTCACTGAGTGGAACACAATGAACTTACAGTATGGTAAAAGCTATATACAGAGCATCCAAGTACCATGTAGTTTATGTTAATTAAAATGAAAAATGTTCATATAAGTGTTCATGAAAATATAACACAAATGATAATGTGAAAGTTTACTCATGAATTAATTGACATTACTGAGGTTGCAACCACAAACTGGCACCTTTACACTTTTATTTTTGTACCAAATAAACAATTAACCAAACAAATGAGAAATAACATGTTATTTAGTGAGCTTTAGTGATGGTCAGCAGATTTTATAACATTTGGACAGAGCCAGGCTAGCTGTTTGCATTCTTTAGGCAAAGCTAACCTGTGGCTGGCTCCGGCTTCAAATCTGGTGAGTGGTATTCAATTTTGGATCATTTTGAGCAAGGGTTTGGTCTCAACCTTGTTACCCCTCCAAAAAAAGAGATTGGCTTTTTAATGCCGTAAACCGAACAGTTTAATAATATATAAGGTCGGAATTTACATTGAGCAATGCCCATACACAAATGTAATATATGTACATGTGTTGACATGAATGTATGTTTATATTATAGACATATGTTACATAAATATACAGTATATCCATCCCAAAACCTGTCAGTATATGTTCATATGATATACAGTAGGTAAATATAAAAGAGAGACATATATGTGTAAATTTAATGAGAAATTATTAAGAAAATCCTATAAAAACATATAGAATTTTAATCAGTATGTTGTCTTAATAAGCTGTATTTTACTATGAGTATTTCATATATGTTAAAAACTTATATCTTCATGTATCCAGAGGATGTGTATATGTATATGTCATAATAATATATCCTCTTAGTCACATATGGTAACATCACTCTTGATATAGAGACATATACAGTATGTCTTTTATATACAGTATATATATATATATATATATACATTTCATATTTAAATAAGTCATAGTAGTGTAAGGCATAAAAATGTTATAGTATAATGAGGCATAAAAAGTCATAGTATAGTAAAAGCATAAAAAATGTCATGAAAACGTAATAGTATGTAATTCATATAAAGGTCGTAGTATAGTAAGAAATGAAAAATGTCATTGTTTAGTAAAGCATGAAAATGTCATAGTACAATAAGGAATAAAACATCATAGTATAGTAAGGTATGAAAATGTCAAAAAATGTCATAGTATATTAAGGCATAAAAATGTAAAGAAAACGGCATAGTAGTATGGCATAGACATGTCATATTCAAGTACGGCATAAAAATTACAAAAAAACTTAATAGTATAGTATGGCATAAAAATGTCAAAAATACATCATAGTATATTAAGGTATAAAAGGTCATAAAAATGTCATAATATGGCAAGGCATGAGATGAAATAATATAGTAAGGCATAAAAATGCCAAAAAACGTCAAAATATAGTATGACAGAAAAATGCCAAAAAATGTACTTTTACGTTTTTTGGCATTTTAATGCCTTACTATATTATTTCATCTCATGCCTTACCATAGCATGATATTTTTATGACCTTTTATGCATTGATATATTATTACGTTTTTTGGAATTTTTATGCAATGTTATACTTTGATGTTACTTGACATTTTTATGCCTAATTATATTATCTTGTCTCATGCCTTGCTATACTATGACGTTTATATGACCTTTTATGTCTTAATATATTATTATGTTTTTTGGTATTTTTATGCCATGCTATACTATAACGTTTTTTGGTATTTTTATACTATAATATTCTTAGATGTTAATTGGCATTTTTATGCCTTTTTGTATTATTTCGTCTCATGCCTTTCCATACTATGATGTTTATATGACCTTTTATGCCTTAATATACAATTATGTTCTTTTTACGTTTTATACCATGATATACTATGGTGTTTTTTTGGTATTTTTATGCCTAATTATATTATCTTGTTTCATGCCTTGCCATACTATGACGTTATATGACCTTTTCTGCCTTAATATACTATGTTTTTTTGGCAATTTTTGCCTGTTGTGATGGGGCAGCTTGTGGTACAATGGTTAGAGCAGCTACCTCACACTCAAAAAATTGTGAGTTCAATTCCCAATAAGGGGCTTCACTGTCATGTTCCTTTTCATTTTCACGCCACACTATACAATGATATGTTTTGGCATTTTTATTCCATGCTATACTTCAATGTTTTTTGGCATTGTTATGCCTTTTTTATTATTTCGTCTCATGCCTTGCCATTCGATGATATTTATATGACCGTTTATGCCTTAATATACAATGATGTATTTTTGACGTTTTATGCCATGCTATACTATGATGTTTTTTTGTATTTTTCTGCAATGTTATACTTTGATGTTATTTTGCAGTTTTATGCCTAATTATATTATTTTGTCTCATGCCTTGCCATATTATGATGTTTATATGACCTTTTATGCCTTAATATACAATGATGTATTTTTGACGTTTTACGCCATGCTATACTATGACATTTTTTGGCATTTTTCTGCCATACAATACTTTGATGTTATTTTGCAGTTTTATGCCTAATTATATTATTTTGTCTCATGCCTTGCCATACTATGATGTTTATATGACCTTTTATGCCTTAATATACAATGATGTATTTTTGATGTTTTATGGCATTTTTCTGCCATACTATAATTTGACTTTTTTGGCATTTTTATCCCTTACTATATTATTTCATCTCATGCCTTGCCATAGTATGATATTTTTATGACCTTTTATGCCTTAATATACAATGATGTATTTTTGA
This sequence comes from Seriola dumerili, assembly GCF_002260705.1. Lineage (NCBI taxonomy): Eukaryota > Metazoa > Chordata > Actinopteri > Carangiformes > Carangidae > Seriola > Seriola dumerili. The sequence continues at coordinate 413,442 of NW_019174941.1, forward strand.
TGTTTTATGGCATTTTTCTGCCATACTATAATTTGACTTTTTTGGCATTTTTCTGCAATGTTATACTTTGATGTTATTTTGCAGTTTTATGCCTAATTACATTATTTTGTCTCATCCCTTGCCATACTATGATGTTTATATGACCTTTTATGCCTTAATATACAATGATGTATTTTTGACGTTTTATGCCATGCTATACTATCACGTTTTTTGGCATTTTTCTTCCATACTATACTTTTACGGTTTTGGCATTTTTCTTCCATACTATACTTTTACGTTTTTTGGCGTTTCATGCCTTACTATATTATTTAATCTCATGCCTTGCCATACTATGATGTTTATATGACCTTTTATGACTTAATATACAGTTATGTATTTTTGACGTTTTATGCCATGCTATACTATCACGTTTTTTGGCATTTTTCTTCCATACTATACTTTTACGATTTTGGCATTTTTCTTCCATACAATACTTTTACGTTTTTTGGCGTTTCATGCCTTACTATATTATTTCATCTCATGCCTTGCCATACTATGATGTTTATATGACCTCTTATGCCTTAATATATTATTATGTTTTTGGTATTTTTATGACATGCTATACTATCAGGTTTTTTGGCATTTTTCTGTCAAACTATACTTTGATGTTATTTTCCAGGTTTATGCCTAATTATATTATTTTGTCCCATGCCTTGCCATACTATGATGCTTATATGACCTTTAATGCCTTAATATACAGTTATGTTTTTTTGACGTTTCATGCCATGCTATACTATGACGTTTTTTGGCATTTTTCTTCCATACTATACTTTGATGTTATTTTCCAGGTTTATGCCTAATTATATTATTTTGGCTTATGCCTTGCCATACTATGATGCTTATATGACCTTTAATGCCTTAATATACAGTTATGTTTTTTTGACGTTTCATGCCATGCTATACTATGATGTTTTTTTGTATTTTTCTGCAATGTTATACTTTGATGTTATTTTCCAGGTTTATGCCTAATTATATTATTTTGGCTTATGCCTTGCCATACTATGATGCTTATATGACCTTTAATGCCTTAATATACAGTTATGTTTTTTTGACGTTTCATGCCATGCTATACTATGATGTTTTTTTGTATTTTTCTGCAATGTTATACTTTGATGTTATTTTCCAGGTTTATGCCTAATTATATTATTTTGGCTTATGCCTTGCCATACTATGATGCTTATATGACCTTTAATGCCTTAATATACAGTTATGTTTTTTTGACGTTTCATGCCATGCTATACTATGATGTTTTTTTGTATTTTTCTGCAATGTTATACTTTGATGTTATTTTCCAGGTTTATGCCTAATTATATTATTTTGGCTTATGCCTTGCCATACTATGATGCTTATATGACCTTTAATGCCTTAATATACAGTTATGTTTTTTTGACGTTTCATGCCATGCTATACTATGATGTTTTTTTGTATTTTTCTGCAATGTTATACTTTGATGTTATTTTCCAGGTTTATGCCTAATTATATTATTTTGGCTTATGCCTTGCCATACTATGATGCTTATATGACCTTTAATGCCTTAATATACAGTTATGTTTTTTTGACGTTTCATGCCATGCTATACTATGATGTTTTTTTGTATTTTTCTGCAATGTTATACTTTGATGTTATTTTCCAGGTTTATGCCTAATTATATTATTTTGGCTTATGCCTTGCCATACTATGATGCTTATATGACCTTTAATGCCTTAATATACAGTTATGTTTTTTTGACGTTTCATGCCATGCTATACTATGATGTTTTTTTGTATTTTTCTGCAATGTTATACTTTGATGTTATTTTCCAGGTTTATGCCTAATTATATTATTTTGGCTTATGCCTTGCCATACTATGATGCTTATATGACCTTTAATGCCTTAATATACAGTTATGTTTTTTTGACGTTTCATGCCATGCTATACTATGATGTTTTTTTGTATTTTTCTGCAATGTTATACTTTGATGTTATTTTCCAGGTTTATGCCTAATTATATTATTTTGGCTTATGCCTTGCCATACTATGATGCTTATATGACCTTTAATGCCTTAATATACAGTTATGTTTTTTTGACGTTTCATGCCATGCTATACTATGATGTTTTTTTGTATTTTTCTGCAATGTTATACTTTGATGTTATTTTCCAGGTTTATGCCTAATTATATTATTTTGGCTTATGCCTTGCCATACTATGATGCTTATATGACCTTTAATGCCTTAATATACAGTTATGTTTTTTTGACGTTTCATGCCATGCTATACTATGATGTTTTTTTGTATTTTTCTGCAATGTTATACTTTGATGTTATTTTCCAGGTTTATGCCTAATTATATTATTTTGGCTTATGCCTTGCCATACTATGATGCTTATATGACCTTTAATGCCTTAATATACAGTTATGTTTTTTTGACGTTTCATGCCATGCTATACTATGATGTTTTTTTGTATTTTTCTGCAATGTTATACTTTGATGTTATTTTCCAGGTTTATGCCTAATTATATTATTTTGGCTTATGCCTTGCCATACTATGATGCTTATATGACCTTTAATGCCTTAATATACAGTTATGTTTTTTTGACGTTTCATGCCATGCTATACTATGATGTTTTTTTGTATTTTTCTGCAATGTTATACTTTGATGTTATTTTCCAGGTTTATGCCTAATTATATTATTTTGGCTTATGCCTTGCCATACTATGATGCTTATATGACCTTTAATGCCTTAATATACAGTTATGTTTTTTTGACGTTTCATGCCATGCTATACTATGATGTTTTTTTGTATTTTTCTGCAATGTTATACTTTGATGTTATTTTCCAGGTTTATGCCTAATTATATTATTTTGGCTTATGCCTTGCCATACTATGATGCTTATATGACCTTTAATGCCTTAATATACAGTTATGTTTTTTTGACGTTTCATGCCATGCTATACTATGATGTTTTTTTGTATTTTTCTGCAATGTTATACTTTGATGTTATTTTCCAGGTTTATGCCTAATTATATTATTTTGGCTTATGCCTTGCCATACTATGATGCTTATATGACCTTTAATGCCTTAATATACAGTTATGTTTTTTTGACGTTTCATGCCATGCTATACTATGATGTTTTTTTGTATTTTTCTGCAATGTTATACTTTGATGTTATTTTCCAGGTTTATGCCTAATTATATTATTTTGGCTTATGCCTTGCCATACTATGATGCTTATATGACCTTTAATGCCTTAATATACAGTTATGTTTTTTTGACGTTTCATGCCATGCTATACTATGATGTTTTTTTGTATTTTTCTGCAATGTTATACTTTGATGTTATTTTCCAGGTTTATGCCTAATTATATTATTTTGGCTTATGCCTTGCCATACTATGATGCTTATATGACCTTTAATGCCTTAATATACAGTTATGTTTTTTTGACGTTTCATGCCATGCTATACTATGATGTTTTTTTGTATTTTTCTGCAATGTTATACTTTGATGTTATTTTCCAGGTTTATGCCTAATTATATTATTTTGGCTTATGCCTTGCCATACTATGATGCTTATATGACCTTTAATGCCTTAATATACAGTTATGTTTTTTTGACGTTTCATGCCATGCTATACTATGATGTTTTTTTGTATTTTTCTGCAATGTTATACTTTGATGTTATTTTCCAGGTTTATGCCTAATTATATTATTTTGGCTTATGCCTTGCCATACTATGATGCTTATATGACCTTTAATGCCTTAATATACAGTTATGTTTTTTTGACGTTTCATGCCATGCTATACTATGATGTTTTTTTGTATTTTTCTGCAATGTTATACTTTGATGTTATTTTCCAGGTTTATGCCTAATTATATTATTTTGGCTTATGCCTTGCCATACTATGATGCTTATATGACCTTTAATGCCTTAATATACAGTTATGTTTTTTTGACGTTTCATGCCATGCTATACTATGATGTTTTTTTGTATTTTTCTGCAATGTTATACTTTGATGTTATTTTCCAGGTTTATGCCTAATTATATTATTTTGGCTTATGCCTTGCCATACTATGATGCTTATATGACCTTTTATGCCTTAATATACAATGATGTATTTTTGACGTTTTATGCCATGCTGGTGTTTTTTCGTATTTTTCTGCAATGTTATACTTTGATGTTATTTTGCAGTTTTATGCCTAATTATATTATTTTGTCTCATGCCTTGCCATACTGTGATGTTTATATGGCTTTTTATGCCTTACTATACTATGTCGTTTTTATGACTTTTTATGCCTTAATATACAATGATGTATTTGTGACGTATTATGCCATGCTGGTGTTTTTTCGTATTTTTCTGCAATGTTATACTTTGATGTTATTTTGCAGTTTTATGCCTAATTATATTATTTTGTCTCATGCCTTGCCATACTGTGATGTTTATATGACTTTTTATGCCTTAATATACAATGATGTTTTTTTGACGTTTTATGCCATGCTATACTATGACGTTTTTTGGCATTTTTCTTCCATACTATACTTTGATGTTATTTTGCAGTTTTATGCCTAATTATATTATTTTGTCTTATGCCTTGCCATACTATGATGTTTATATGACCTTTTATGCCTTAATATACAATGATGTTTTTTTGACGTTTTATGCCATGCTATACTATGACGTTTTTTGGCATTTTTCTTCCATACTATACTTTGATGTTATTTTGCAGTTTTATGCCTAATTATATTATTTTGTCTTATGCCTTGCCATACTATGATGTTTATATGACCTTTTATACCTTAATATACAATAATGTATTTTTGACTTTTTATGCTATGCTATACTATGACATTTTTTGGCATTTTTCTTCAATACTATACTTTTACGTTTTTTGGCATTTTTATGGCTCACTATATTATCTTGTCTCATGCCTTGCCATACTATGAGGTTTATATGACCTTTTATACCTCAATATACAATAATGTATTTTTGACTTTTTATGCTATGATATACTATGACATTTTTTTGTCATTTTTCTTCCATACTATACTTTTACGTTTGTTGGCATTTTTATGGCTCAGTATATTATCTTGTCTCATGCCTTGCCATACTATGAGGTTTATATGACCTTTTATACCTCAATATACAATAATGTATTTTTGACTTTTTATGCTATGATATACTATGACATTTTTTTGTCATTTTTCTTCCATACTATACTTTTACGTTTGTTGGCATTTTTATGGCTCAGTATATTATCTTGTCTCATGCCTTGCCATACTATGAGGTTTATATGACCTTTTATACCTCAATATACAATAATGTATTTTTGACTTTTTATGCTATGATATACTATGACATTTTTTTGTCATTTTTCTTCCATACTATACTTTTACGTTTGTTGGCATTTTTATGGCTCAGTATATTATCTTGTCTCATGCCTTGCCATACTATGAGGTTTATATGACCTTTTATACCTCAATATACAATAATGTATTTTTGACTTTTTATGCTATGATATACTATGACATTTTTTTGTCATTTTTCTTCCATACTATACTTTTACGTTTGTTGGCATTTTTATGGCTCAGTATATTATCTTGTCTCATGCCTTGCCATACTATGAGGTTTATATGACCTTTTATACCTCAATATACAATAATGTATTTTTGACTTTTTATGCTATGATATACTATGACATTTTTTTGTCATTTTTCTTCCATACTATACTTTTACGTTTGTTGGCATTTTTATGGCTCAGTATATTATCTTGTCTCATGCCTTGCCATACTATGAGGTTTATATGACCTTTTATACCTCAATATACAATAATGTATTTTTGACTTTTTATGCTATGATATACTATGACATTTTTTTGTCATTTTTCTTCCATACTATACTTTTACGTTTGTTGGCATTTTTATGGCTCAGTATATTATCTTGTCTCATGCCTTGCCATACTATGAGGTTTATATGACCTTTTATACCTCAATATACAATAATGTATTTTTGACTTTTTATGCTATGATATACTATGACATTTTTTTGTCATTTTTCTTCCATACTATACTTTTACGTTTGTTGGCATTTTTATGGCTCAGTATATTATCTTGTCTCATGCCTTGCCATACTATGAGGTTTATATGACCTTTTATACCTCAATATACAATAATGTATTTTTGACTTTTTATGCTATGATATACTATGACATTTTTTTGTCATTTTTCTTCCATACTATACTTTTACGTTTGTTGGCATTTTTATGGCTCAGTATATTATCTTGTCTCATGCCTTGCCATACTATGAGGTTTATATGACCTTTTATACCTCAATATACAATAATGTATTTTTGACTTTTTATGCTATGATATACTATGACATTTTTTTGTCATTTTTCTTCCATACTATACTTTTACGTTTGTTGGCATTTTTATGGCTCAGTATATTATCTTGTCTCATGCCTTGCCATACTATGAGGTTTATATGACCTTTTATGCCTTAATATACAAAGAGTTTTTTTTTGACGTTTTATGCCATGCTATACTATAACGCTTTTTCGTATTTTTCTGCAATGTTATACTTTGATGTTATTTTGCAGTTTTATGCCTAATTATATTATTTTGTCTCATGCCTTGCCATACTATGATGTTTATATGAACTTTTATACCCCAATATACAATAATATATTTTTGACATTTTATGCTATGCTATACTACAACATTTTTTGGCATTTTTCTGCCATACAATACTTTGATGTTATTTTGCAGTTTTATGCCTAATTATATTATTTTGTCTCATGCCTTGCCATACTATGATGTTTATATGAACTTTTATACCCCAATATACAATAATATATTTTTGACATTTTATGCTATGCTATACTACAACATTTTTTGGCATTTTTCTGCCATACAATACTTTGATGTTATTTTGCAGTTTTATGCCTAATTATATTATTTTGTCTCATGCCTTGCCATACTATGATGTTTATATGAACTTTTATACCCCAATATACAATAATATATTTTTGACATTTTATGCTATGCTATACTACAACATTTTTTGGCATTTTTCTGCCATACAATACTTTGATGTTATTTTGCAGTTTTATGCCTAATTATATTATTTTGTCTCATGCCTTGCCATACTATGATGTTTATATGAACTTTTATACCCCAATATACAATAATATATTTTTGACATTTTATGCTATGCTATACTACAACATTTTTTGGCATTTTTCTGCCATACAATACTTTGATGTTATTTTGCAGTTTTATGCCTAATTATATTATTTTGTCTCATGCCTTGCCATACTATGATGTTTATATGACCTTTTATGCCTTAATATAATATGATGGGTTTTTGACGTTTTATGCCATGCCATACTATGACATTCTTTGGCATTTTTCTGCCATACTATACTTTGACTTTTTTGGCATTTTTATGCGTTTTTGCATTATTTTTTGTCATGCCTTGCCATACTATGATGTTTTTATGACCTTTTATGCCTTAATATACAATGATGTATTTTTGACGTTTTATACCATGATATACTATGACGTTCTTTGGCATTTTTTTTCAATGTTATACTTTGATTTTATTTTGCAGTTTTATGCCTAATTATATTATTTTGTCTCATGCCTTGACATACTATGTTTATATAACCTTTCATGCCTTAATATAAAAAAATCACAGTATATTAAGGCATGAAAGGTCATATAAACGTCATAGTATGGCAAGGCATGAGACAAAATTATACAATTAGGCATAAAATTGCAAAATATCATCAAAGTGTAACATTCCAGAAAAATGCCAAAAAACGTCATAGTATAGCATGTCATAAAAATACCAAAAACATACTAATATATTAAGGCATAAAAGGTCATAAAAAATGTCATACAATGGCAAGGAATGAGATGAATAATATAGTAAGGCATAAAAATGACAAAAAAAGTCAAAGTACAGTATGGCAGAAAAATGCCAAAAAATGTCATAGTATAGCATGGCATAAAATTTCAAAAATACATCATTGTATATTAAGGCATAAAAGGTCATATAAACATCATAGTATGGCAAGGCATAAGACAAAATAATATAATTAGGCATAATAATGCAAAACAACATCAAAGTATAACATTGCAGAAAAATGCCAAAAAACTTCATAGTATAGCATGGCATAAAACGTTAAAAATACATCATTGTATATTAAGGCATAAAAGGTCATATAAACATTATAGTATGGCAAAGCATGAGAAGAAATAATACAAAAAGGCATAAAAATGCCAATAAGCATATAAGAATATTACAGCATAAAAATACCAAAAAACCTCAAAGTATAACATTGCATAAAAATGCCAAAAACATAATAATATATTAAGGCATAAAAGGTCATAAAAATGTCATACTATGGCAAGGCATGAGACAAAATAATACTGTAAGGTATAAAACTGCAAAATAACATCAAAGTAAATAAGCCATAAAAAGTCATAAATACATCATAGAATTGCAAGGCAAAAGACAAATAATATAAATAGGCATAAAAATGCCAAAAAAACATCATAATATAGCATGGCATAAAACGTCAAAAATACCTCATAGTTTATGAATGCATAAAAGGTCATAAAAATGTCATAATATGGTCAGGCATTAGACAAAATAACATAATTAGACATAAAAATGCCAAAAAACGTAATACTATATTAAGTCATAAAAGGTCATAAACACATCATAGTACGGCAAGGCAAAAGACAAAATAACATAATTGGGCATAAAAAATAAAAAAAAAACATTTAAGTACATTATAGCATAAAACGTCTAAAATACATCATAGTATATTAAGGAAAAAAAAAAACGTCATAAAAACGTCATAGTACGGCAAGGCATAAGACAAAATAATATAATTAGGTATAAAAATGCCTAAAAAACATCATAGTATAGCATGGCATAAAACGTCAAAAATACATCATAGGATATTAAGGTATAAAAGGTCATAAAAACGTCATAGTATGGTCAGGCATGAGACAAAATAACATAATTAGGCCTAAAAATGCCAAAAAATGTAATACTATATTAAGGCATAAAAGGTCACAAAAATGTCATACTATTGCAAGGCATGAGACAAAATAATATAATTAGGCATAAAAATGCCAAAAAATGTCATAGTATAGTATCGCATAAAACTTCAAAAATCCATCATAATATATTAAGGCATAAAAGATAATAAAAACATCATAATATGGTCAGGCATCAAATGAGATAGTATAGTATTGCATAAAAATGACAAAAACATCATAGTATATAGTATGGCATAAAACTTCCAAAAAACATCATAATATATTAAGGCATAAAAGGTCATAAAAATGTCATAGTATGGTCAGGCATGAGACAAAATAACATAAACAGGCATAAAAATGCCAAAAAATGTCATAGTGTAGTATGGCATAAAACGTCCAAAATACATCATAGTATATTAAGGCAAAAAAGGTCATAAAAACGTCATAGTACGGTAAGGCATGAGGCAAAAGAACAGGATTAGTCATACAAATCCCAAAAGACGTCATAGTATAGTATGGCATAAAACGTCAAAAATACATCACAATATATTAAGCCATAAACGGTTATAAAAATGTCATAATATGGTCAGGCATCAAATTAGATAGTATAGTACGGTATAAAAAAGCCAAAAAACGTCAAAGTATACTATGGCAGAAAAATGCCAAAAGAAGTCATAGTATAGTGTGGTGTGAAAATTAAAAAAAAAAGGCATATGACAGTAACGCACCTTACAGGGATTGGAACCCATAACCTTCAGAGCTTTAAGCAACAGCTCTAACCATTATAGCACTGTGTGCTGCCCTATTACAAATTCAAAGTATACTGAGGCATAAAAACTTCGTAGTGTACTAAGGTATAAAAAGTCATAGTATAGTAAGGCATAAAATGTCATAGAATGCCCTGGTATCATAAGGCATCAAAATGTCAAAAAACATCATAGTATACGGTATGGTATAAAACCATCATCATATATTATGGTATAAAAACATCATAGTATATTAAGGCATAAAAACATCATAAAACGTCATAGTACAGTGAGGCATAAAAATGTCAAAAACGTCATAGTATACTATGGCATAAACATGTCATTGTATAGTAAGGCATAAAAATGTCATAGTATAGTAAGGCATAAAAATGTCAAAAAACATCATAGTATAGTGAGGAATAAAAATATAGTATAGTAAGGCATAAAATGTCATATCACAGTAAAGCATAAAAATGTAAAAAAAAAATCAAAGTATAATAAGGCATAACAAACTTCATAGTATAGTAAGGCATAAGAAATTTCTAAAAACCTTACAGTATAGTAAGGGCCAAAAATGTCAGAAAACATCATAGTATAGTAAGCCACAAAAATGTCACAAAACATCATAGTATAGTAGGCCAAAAAAAAATCAAAAAAACTTTGTGATATAGTAAGGTATAAAAACTTCAAAAAAGTATAGGAAGCTATAAAAAAACATCATTGTATATTAAGGCATAAAAAAACATCATATTAGAGTAAGTCATTAAACACCACATAGTATAGTAAGGTATATAATAAAATATAATATAATAAAAATGTCAGGCATAAAAAACGTCATAGTATAGGAAGTCATATTTTATTTACTAAAATATGGAAAACTCTGGGAAAAGCTACATGTTGGACCTTGAGTCAAGATTTTTTCTTTTTTGTCAAATAATATCTAGTATTATCAGTGCAGGAGGTTCTCTCATGGGCTTTCAGTTCCATAAAACATCAAATCTAACCATGATGTCCAAAGACTAATTGTGGTCAGGAAGTAATACTTTGAGAATACCTAAGAATACATGTTAAGTTCTTTTATTTGTATTTTATTATTAAAGCAGAATTAAAGACTCAGTGATCATTGAAAACTGGTTGCAAGTTATACAGTGACCCATACCACACGGTAAAATTGTGAAAATTAGTGATAAATTATGGGCTCAAAGACAAAGACATTCATTGAGCAGAGTAACCAAACATACTGATGAAATAACAGTGATTTCAATTTGTTACTGACAAGTTAAGACACTCATTGTCCAAAATGTCAGCTCTTCATAAATTCTGAGTCAAAGCTTTCTTTTTAACTTGATGAAAATACAGCTTTGAGTTCACCCTGTGGGTTTTTGTGAGGACTTTTTAAGTATAAGGGCTCAGAAGAATTGTTCTACCCAGATGTATAAACCCCCAAAATAATGTGAAAACATGATGAGTTATGAGGTTATAGCATGACAACAGCAACATGCAATATCATACACAAAAGAAATGGTGCGCCGCTTACCAAAACTCAGCTCTTTTATGTTGATCCAAAGACGATTTACTGGTGAGTGGTAAGCTGTTTCTTAATATTTGATTTTTTCGCATTTCAAGCAAACGACTGAATCATACTGCTGTGGAGGTGATTTAGTTATGATTATGGATTTAATTATGGCTTCACATTTACTCACATGAGGAAAAATCTAAACAAAATCATTTACAGATTTATGATGCTATCAGGATTAAACAAGCAAAATTTTGCCTCATTACATCAAACCTAAACAAACAATTTTTGTGAATAATTCAAGATTCATGTTTAATTAACAGCAGCTCTGTCAATTTGAGAATGAAAAGTCTAGCTAATTAAATAAACAATTCCCCAGTAGTGCCTTACTTGTACTGTAGATGTATGGAGAGAAGCTGGACAAGCAGTATTGAACCACAATAAATATATAGATGGTATAAGCTTTATTTAAAAGGGATATCTGTTTATGTTTGTTTAATTTCAGTTGGAGTTGCAGCTTATAACTACTTTCACTGTTGATTAATCTGCCAGTTATTCTCTCAGTTAAATGGTTGGTCCTTATAAGAAAAAATTTAAAATGCCCAGGCAGATGGCAGTGTGAGATTCTCATTAGTTACGCTAAACAAAAACCTACACGTTTTAGATAGTTCAGCCACTGTTTTTCAAGAAATGTTTGTGCTGTCACAAGCTCACGAGTTGACCTCTCTGTAACATCATCCTCAGCACAACACTGTATGTATATATATATATATATATATATATATGTGTGTGTGTGTGTGTGTTTGTGTGTGTTTTGTTTTTAAGTAGTTCCTAATTTCTTATTCAACCTTATATTTCAACCTGAGCTCTCCATTTTATGCTCCCACTCCAAGCTGAAGAGTTTAATGTAATAGGTGAAGGTTTCTAATTTCACATTGCCTTGAGCTATTATGTTATAAAAAAAAAGAAGAAAATTCTGGGAAATGTTGTGATTTACATGCAAGAAAGGGGACATTTTGTTCCTCACTGTCGCCTGAGGAATGGCTCTTCTCTTTGTGCTGTGGTTGTTTTCACTGACCACAGACACTTTCTCAAGGCAACCAATGTCCAGGGCATCTGCACAGAGACTGACGAACAAAACATGCCAATATGCATCACATCTGCCCTGAAACAATTCCCCAGGGAGGTGGTGGGTCCATATCCCTCCCAGAAATTCCCAAGACATTCAAGTGTTGTCAAAACCACCATGACAAATGTGGTTCTGCACCACAATTAGGTCCAACTGAAATTTTTACCAAATATTGCAGAAGACTAAAGTGCGTTCATGACATGCTCTCTAAAAATGAGAATTTGAATAAGCTTTCTTTGACTGTGTTGCTCTCACTGCCAACCCAACCACTGCCGTTTAATTTGGTTTGACTCGTTGTGCATTTTAGAGTCTTTCTAATGTTTTTGAGACAGTCAGGGCAAATCATAGGTCTTTTCAAGTAGCAGACCTCCACGAAGCCTAACATCTGCTATGTAAATATGCTTGCCCCACACAGCACCACTTCACATCACTCATCATGTTGTGGTGTCATCTCATGCAGTCACAGAAGCTGTCTTATATCATTCTAACCAACCTCAACTGCATCACAGCAGCATCGCCGGGCCAGCGTATTTTCACATTTCTGTTGAGGTCAGCTATCAGCTTTTACGCTTTATTGCTTTTCTACGTGAGAGTTGCTAAACACCTGGCATCTATTACAGCACATACTGCATTCACACACGTACAGAGACACAGAGATAAACACACTGAATCAAAGAGTTTGTATAGTCATAGTTGTCATAGCTCTGCCGCCTGCACGTGGATCTTATTTGTAAAGCTGGAGTCAACAGCCCTTTTCATCTTTTATCTTGGGTTTAATTGTTTCGCTAGGCCTTTTTGTCAGTGACACGTTGTTTGAAACCAGTGGCGTTGCTTGAAGCAACAAGTGCTTCAGCTTTGACTTTCACAAGTGAAAACAGAAACCCCATTGCACACAGTTTACACACAGAGTCAATAAGAAACTTAAAGGAATATTCATGTGTTTTTCAAACCAGATCTTATTCTCATAATTGTAGCCATGCATGCTGTGCTAACTATTCAGTCACTACCTTGCTTATACAGATTAAAACAAAACAAAACACGAAAAGGAGTATATCAAAACAAAGTACATCATTTGGGCAAACAGCATGAGCCTCCTTTCTGCACATTTTTTTTTTGTGAGGCAGGTGCTCACTGTGGATGTGGCATGTATCCTAGCTGCAGAAGTAGCAGCAAACAAGAAACTGTTTGTTACTTTTTTGTCTAATAAGGAAAATCAAGAAAATTAAGTGCAGTGGACAGTCTTCCAGTTATATGACATTACCTTTATGTAGTGCTAATTTGTTTTCATATTTACGTTGTCATGATAAATGTAATGACAATCTTTTTTGAGTTGGTGCGTTAATTGTATTTGCAAGACTGGCTATTTTGGTGGAAAACAAATAAACATTTATGACATTGTTCAACAGCAACAGGCTGGCTACTACATTTATTAACAATGGCTCCTCATTATATTAATAGAATTGAAAACATAATCCAGTGGAAGAGGCAGAAAGGCAACAGTGGGCTCTCCTGCAAGACGGACAATGAAACTGGTGGTGTCCCTGTGGTCACCGCTTTCCACAACTGAGTCTGGTGCAAAGAATAGGACTTGAATGTTTTGTAGAAACAGCAGTGGTTGGTCCTGCAAGTCATTTCCCAACTACAGAAAAAAAGGAAGAAAATAATACCAAATTAAAGGATGAGTGAAATGTCACAATCATATAAAAGTGTCTTCAATCATTCATGGGAGCCTGTAATTTTTTATTCATACCAGCAACTGCGCAGCTGTGCATATGTGAATGTCTGTGAATGCTGTTTGATCAAATAGGGCTGATCTGAAGCTTGATGCTGCACAATCAAAAGATTTATTGAGCTGTCCACCATGAAAACAGCAGCTCCTTCTGTTGGGCCATTGATTATATTGTAAGAGGAGAGGGCGCACCTCGCCACATGGTCATAAAGCATCATGTCTGAGTGATGAGATCATGCACTGCCCAGATAAGACCTCAGTTAATGGAATGGGGGGCTTAAAAACAAGACTTCTGTCCTTTATTTTCTTGTTGACCAGGAAATGTTTTGGAGTACTAGGACACATGAAAGGAAGCTTTCCTTGAAAGTCTTTCAAAACTTGCCAGGTTTCACTTATCACTGTTAGCGCATACAAATTGCTTCAGTTCAACTTTGCTGTAGAGAAATTTGATTGAAATTGAAAACATACCACAGGAAAGTGCTTTGTTTTTGCTCTACCTTTAAATGTCTTTTTTTTTGCAGGAGAAAGACAAAAGTTTTACCGGGTCAAGGTTGACACCTAGAGACATCTGGACCCGTCACATCAAACCAATAAAAACACACAAGGACCCGGGCTGCATGACAGTAATAAAAACCACTCAGACATTTTCTTTCTTAGTTGCTCTGTGATGTATAGATGGTTGACACGCTGCTGCAGTTAAGAAGGTGTCCAGAGATTATCCAGGGGGTAAAGTCCTCATGCCTCAGCGATATTGCTGATGCTGGAAGGGTGAAAGGTTGTGACAGTTTCAGAGGCCCACTGCTGGAGAAAAATTCCTGTAGGATTATTTTATTAAGAGAAGTGTGTGTCCAGAGAGAGAATGGTCCTTCAGATGGCCCATAATTCATAGCTACACCGCTGCACATATGTGGCTCCACTCACCAAGCTCAGGAACACAGACACCACAGATTTGTCTCCTATTGTCTCACCTGCACTATTTTGTAACACTCAAAGAGGAAACGGTAAGGCTGAGCAGACTTCACGTTGCTTCTTTCAAAATTAATTTTTGACATGTGGAAGGGAAGAATGCCGGATTGCACCATGACCCCTACACTCAAGATGTCACATTCCTAACCTTTGTCATCTCTGGAGATAATTCTGATTTAGTCAAACTTCTTTGTAGTTTTGTATTTTCGGCAATAACTTTTTACTCATCAAGTTAATTTCTGAGATCCAGGCACACAGTGAAGTTATATAAGCAGTTCAAACTGGAATCATCCTTTAACACTGTTTGGCAATAGGTCTGCCAAACCAATACATCTCCTGGCTGCCCTGAGGTGTGGGGAAAACAAGATCCATAGCACATCAGGCCATCAGTGATTTAGGATTTATGCACCCAACACATGCGCATGTCATTGAGGAACCAGGATGCTACGGCCGGGGTAAATGTGTGTTAAACATTTTTTTTTCTTTCAATTGGTGTTGACTGAGGGCTGGCACAGTTTATCCATCTCCAACCAAGAATCCTGGATGTCCATAGATGAGTGATCTCTTTACGACAGGGAGGTCAGAGAGTTTGGGCTTCGACTTAACAATATCTTCACACTTGTCCAAACCAGAAATATTCCAGTGCTGACCAACACATCTGAGTGACCTATGAGTGAACCGGAAAGGTTTGAAATTAAAAGAAGTCACAGATGTTTGTGGTATTGTGGTAAACTGTGGTATTGGGAATATTGGTTTGAAGTGTCTATAGTGTCTTTTCTTCTGACACCCTGAGGGTCCTCTGGAATTAATTTGTGCCTCTTTACATTGTCAACACTCCAGAAACGGACTGTGACACATACCCTCACAGGAGACACTTTGTAAAGGACTTATGGTTTTGTACTGTATATTTTAACCTATGTAATGCAAAGGACATAATGGTTTTTATTCATTTCTGCACAATATAAAAACGTACAAGAAAACGCCAGACCAATGCTACAATCAGTTAAAACCAGATTTGCTTTAATTTTGTATTGACCTGCACTTGTATGTCTACAAGATGTCTGATCCCCAAATGCAACAGCGTCAATCTGGTTGGATGAAAACTGAAATAGTGCTTGACCCTCCTCCCACTGCTATGGAGCCTCTGGACAATGATCTCAACCGCCAACTTCTGTACAGGAGCTGCTCAGTGTTGTTCCACAACAGAATGAACTATGTTTGTACTGGGCAGCTTCCAGGCAGACAACCATTGGTGTCATTCTGATTGGAAATGAACAGTGGCAAACCTCCTTGGACCCCATGTTTATAAATTAATTAAAAAAAAAAAAAAGAGATACCTGGCTAAAAAGGGATCACAGAACATTCAGACTCAGTCTGATAGCCACATTCACATCATATGGAGTGGATGGAAAAGATTCCTGTGTTAATGATGACTTCTTAACTAAGGGAAGAGGTTCTGGACATTTATATCAGTGAAGGGGAACAATCAAAATCTCAAGGTCCATGTCCTACTCACAGAAGGGCAGTCCAGGGTCGAGAACACTGCCGGTTGTCTGCTTCCTCAGTCCATGATAGCTTTTCAATGGACAGGCTTGTCACACACATCACATATGCTCTTCAGCCTTAGAGATGGGAAGCCAACACTGCCTTCAGACAACAGTGTGTGGGGTTGGGGGGCTGCACACAGAGAGACCAAGAGAACACACACAAACAGAAAACAGTGAGTAGTTGGCATTGAGTCACCTGAAAACCATAAGTGAGCTGCTTTAAACGGGCTTGGACATTCAACCACAGCCACCATACCTGCACACAGAGAGACCAAGAGTAACTGAGAGGCAGCAGTGTTTGCTGCATGTGGTTACATGGACAGGAGGAGGCACACTCACACACCTGCATTCAATCAGCTGCTGATGTGACACCCAAAGCAACCATTGGCTCACAACAAGTGATATCCCTCCACCTCACACACACACACACACACACACACACACACACACACACACACATACACAC
>NW_019174941.1:430766-436270 GCF_002260705.1 Seriola dumerili
CACACACACACACACACACACACACCAAATCACTACCCATAAATGAATTAATGTGAAGAGCTTTCAGAAAAAGTTGCCCAGTCGCAAATACAAATTAAGACGGAAACTCTCTTATTATGATAGTTTCAATACTACATGAACATCTCTCACTTTTAGACAATCAGTTCTATACACTGAAGATAGTTTTAGAGAGAAAGTCAAACTCTGCTTACTCTCTCACCTCAGCACACTTGGCCAGTCACTTGGTGTGAAGTTTGTGTGCTTGCTGGTATTCTTTGACTCACTACGCGATCACTGCCAGTAGCACGTCTGCTTAGATCCATTTGGATATAAATCATACTGACGCAGCGCTAAGAACCGGGGTAATGTAATGGAACCATGTAATCTGGGTTGTGACCAACTCAGGTCCCAGGTCGTGTTGAGTCTGGAATTCTGGTGGACAGATAAAAATCTCCAGGTGTAAATACAGGTCAGTGTGTAAGTTTGAGTTAAGAGATAGTTCTGGAGAAAAACAGCATTGATCTCAGTCAAACTCCCCTGGATGTATAAAGTTTTTTTTTGTTTTGTGTGAAATTTAACATAAACTAATGTCTGTGTGGAAGAGTAAGAAAATACATCCAAAAAAGTACAAACTCTGATTTATAGCTGAGGAGCTAAATCTTGCAAACATGCTGGACCCCGTCGGATATGTCTGCCATATAAAGCTATTACATCCACCGAACAGTGACTGAATTCAGAGAAAGATTCCGCTTGGTAGGTGATGAATACTAAATAAGATCCAATGGCATCTTCAATAGAATGGTATGTATCAGCAAATCTACAGTTTGCTATTTAAAACAAAGTAGGCAGGGAGTGCCCAGGATGTTTGTAAGGATATAGTGCTAGACAGACTGAGTGGTCACAAATGTGCAGGGATAAAAAGATTAGAGGGAATTACACTGCTAGAAGCCTACGTTTGAAATATACTTCACTTTCCTGTGCACCAACATCACAGGTTTGGGGACAATGGAGCATTGTGTGGCAGTCATTCAATCCAGTACTACGCAGTAACACTGATAGCGAGTGATCACAGAAAAATGATGTCACCACAGCTGCTTGCAGGAACAACAAAGAAGTACCTTTTAGGATGGGCAGATCTGAAGTCAGATTAAAGCCAGAGGGAACCCAGAGTTTGAAGAGCCCCAAATAATACACACATACACACACACACACACACACACACACACACACACACACACACACACACACACACACACACACACACACACACACACACACACACACACACGCGCGTTACTCTAGCACNACACACACACTCACCCACAGACACTGATTACATTGTCCGATTTTCTCAAAAGACGTGAACTGTAACCTGGGTCAGGATTTAAAAGCATTTTGAGAATTCAAATCTGATTACATTATCAAATCTGTTTATAACAATTCTGTCCCCACAAATCCCTTACTGAATCTGAATACTTAGATTTAACTTTCAACAATTTTAACATACAAACATATGAATAAAAAAACAAAACAATGTGATAATTTGAAATCCACAGCGATGAACCTCCTGAGAATTATCAGCCATTATCAGAATTGCAGCTCCGCTTGGCTTCAAATGGCAGACACAATTAGCGACTAGCTGGTGAAAATAGTGGAGTAATTTAATTTAATTTTCTAATGATATAAAAAACATATTTTTGCATATTTAAGTTTTGCCAGGTGGATAACTTAATGAATACGTTATAAATGGATAAGATGAAGGATTCAATAAAAGATTTATTGGATTTAGAGGTAAGTAAATCAAGGTATTTTAGCAACTGGAAACCGATATTAGACACAGTTTTCTAGTTTGTATCAGAAATAGGTAAGTGTAAAAGTAATAAGTGTCTTTTATTCAATGTATGTATGTGGCAGAGAAAAATCTATATTAATGGTTTTCAGTGATAGCATGATAGTAAAGTCACATGAAGTACAAGAATGTGAAAATTCTACCTCTATATCTACATAAAATTGCTCAGGTTCTTTATAACCCTGGCTACAATATGTCTGTAGACAACTTTTCCATCTCTACAGCACATAGTTCTTGCTCTTGGGTGAGACGATTACTTAACTTGCCGTAACAGCTTTTGGCTTTAGTCCCTTCAAACCCTGAAAACACTGTTACTGGGCATATACAGACAAGTCTGCAGAGTTACAGACCAAAAACTGTATGCAACTCTAATTACTGCAGACATTTTAAAGCAGCACTTTAAGGTAAACTGCCGTGTGCATGCATGAGCCAGACATAGCATGTATACCACCGGGCTCACATGCATGTGGCCAGGGCTGGCTGCAATTAAAACACTATTACTGTCAAAACTAATCAACACTCCTCATGGGGATCTCAGCAGCAATAATTAAGCTTACATTTATCTGTGCTGTCTATGCTCTGCTGGGCTCTAAGTATGCTATTAAAATCCCACAGATGGTATTATCTAATTTTCTGGTTTACCATATTGATTCAATGGAATATTTTGAAAATCACAGTTTATCATGAGAACATAGTATTTATAGCCTATATTGGTCAGGCACATCATAAATCTCATTTGGAGAATTGGCCACAAGCTGCCAGACTCTGGCCCCAGTGCATACTGCTCTGCTGAATATGTACCTGGTCCCTGTTATTCATGGTTCATGCTAGTCCGAAGCAGAGGCTGAAATTTTCTTTTCAAATATGTCAGCCTCAGCAAAGACAGCTATATTTAATCCTACCTCCTCCCATGTAATATTGCTGTGGCCTTGGTGTGAAAGAATGAACAAAAGCCTTGTGTATGCACGCTATTGTTCTGTGCAATACCTGTGTTCTAATGTATTTTGGTATGTCTACTTTGCATTTACCCATGAGACATGATCATGGAATTTCAAGTCTGCCTTTTGTCTCATATCAATTCTCTATGGTGAAACTTCAGGAGGACAGGCAGCCACATCTTTAAAGAGGACTTGAAATAACAGCAGCAGCAGCAGTGACAGTGCGCCTCTGTGTGTCACCGCTTCCCACCGCCCCCCAGGCAAAGAGGACATCGTTTGATTTAGAGGCAGGAATGGCCTTCTGGACCCTTGATTACCAGAACCCTGCACGCTTTCATGTGGTCAGCATTCTGCCAGAGAAGGGTCACTGTTATCGATTAAATAATCTGAGTCAGTTAAAGGCAGAAACAGGGTGCATTCATACTCCCGACTGAAGAACTGCACTCTTCGGAAATAGCCTAATCCATCTTCCTGGGAAATGAGAGGATAGGAACAATTATCCGCCAAGCATCATGTCCTCTTTTAAACAGACTCACTGCAGACCCAAGTTCATCTTCCTGGAATGTGCAATTGAAAGAAGTTATGAAAGCAGTGTGGGGCTTGTGATTAAAGTGATGTTACTAACGATCCAGATCAGAGCTGCAGGACGTGTACAGTATGTGCAGTGAGCAGGGCTCATGGCTGGAACAGTGAATTAGTTGATTTCAGAGAAAGTAATTGAGTTGGCTCAAAATTACAACAGTCACAGGAGTGAACATCCTGGGCTCGTGTATGTTGGGTTGAGTCTCACAAATGACATTCATTCATTGACTAATGAACACACACATATGGCAGAAATTACCTAATCAGAATTTATACTGCACTAATGACAAAATAATTACTTTCCCCTAACTACCATTGCTGTAATTAAGCACTCTGAATGTTCTTTTGTGTCACTGAGGTTACACCCGTTAGGAAACCATCCATACATTATGTTTAATGTATCGTATGTATGTATTAATTCAGCTAATAGTCTTTAAAGCTTTAATGGTTCAGCTCCCCAGTACATTTTAACCTGCCAACTGTATAATCCAGCCAGACCTTTCAGGCTTTGGGGTAAATCTAAACCGTTTCCACATTCAAAAGCAAACTGACCGACTTTGCTACTTTCTCTGGCTTATAATTAGTTATTGTATGTGTGCATATGAATGTATGTATGCATGTCTTCATATGGTGTCTTCTATCTTTTCTTCTACTGCTCTTCATGTTTTGTTTGCATTTTCTTGCATACTATATATTATATTCTTCTGCACATGTGACTTCTTGTGTGTACCTTAAATGTTCATTTAATTAAATGTGTTATATGAATAAAGCTGACCTGACTAATGGCATTGAATCCCATTTTAAAGCATAGGTTAGCAATTTTTCAAATCAGTCATAAAGCAATACTCACACACCCATATGTATGCTGAAGCATTGGTTGGTTGCTGTAATTGTTCAGAATTACAGCCTTTTACATGCTATCTAGGGAAACAAAAAAAAATACTAAAAATGACCATAACTTTGGAAAAAATACCCTCTTCATTTGTGTAAATCAGACATGCTCACATTCATACTAGCTGAACTTAGATACAGAGATCAATGACCCCATCATTTCCTCTTGAATCACCTTGAGGGGTCTCTTGATGGCCATGGCATGTGACTGATAACTTGAAAACAAGACGAGTTCAAAACCTAGTATATGGCTGGATCACCTGTGGTCAAATCCTGATTTGGATTTTATAACTGTGATGTCGTCTGACAAAATCACCAAACACAAATTAAAGACAAAGACTGTGCTGTGATTTCGGGAGTGTCACAGAGAAAGTAAAAGGAGACAGAAACTTTTTTAGAGAGAGGGAGAGAGAGGACATGCCACAAAGGGCCACAGGCGGGATTCAAACCCGAGCCATCGTGTCAAAGACTGAGCCCAAATGGCATGTGCTTTCTTTCTCTCTTTCTTACCTATCTTTCTTATTTTGTCTCTCACACAGAGCACAGCCTCTGTCTGGGATCCACAATAGTTTAGTCTTTATTTACTTCAACTCCAGAACATAACAGACTTTTATTAGAGGCAGGTCTTCATGTCTAGCTCCCTCTGTTTGATATGTCGAATTGGTTATAGCGGTTAGTACGAAGCCTCGTTTCTCCTTCCCTTCCTTCCCTGCAGTTCCTGAGCAGCCAGGGAACCAGAGCGGCTCGGTAGACTGCGGCTCGTCATTCTGCTGACCAGTGGTGGAAATATCATCACTCGGTCAGTCATTCAGTCAGTCAGTCAGCCAGTCAGTGACATTCCAGATCATAGGGCTGGCCACGCTGTTGCGATCCAGCCAAAAATGTGAATCGACCCTTTAAGATGAAATTGCAAAAGAGGTAAAAATCTGACTGTTAACAGTGTTAGGGAGGAGCCAGTTCCCTTCAAGACTCCACAGTATCGAAGCAGACTTTTGAGAACGGGTAACACCCACAAGACCCTTTGATCCCCTACTTGATTTTGTAAGTTGTTCTTGTATCTGTCATGAAGTCAGCCTTTATTATAAACATATGCATATGATGTTTCTTTTGACGTATTTTGGAAAGAGTTGAAAAAAACTTTTGCAAGTGTTAAAAAAAACAAAAAAAACAACTGTTAAGATGTCTCATCTCTATAAAGGATGATGATGAATTCTTATCTAGGATTTTGTTGGGGTGGGGGGGTG
>NW_019174941.1:445609-575715 GCF_002260705.1 Seriola dumerili
GGTGGGGGGGGGTGGGGGGTGGTGGGGGTGTGTGTGGAATAAACAAGCCAAAATCCCGTTCGGAAACAACTCTTAATGAGAAGAGATTACCACATAATCCATCATCAAGGTCATCCTGAAAGATTCCGGTAATAAAAATAAGAGGAGTCATCTGCATTTAAAATCAAAACAACATCCAAATATTTCATTTTCTGGAACAAGACCTGCTTCCTCTTGGCCCGTCGCTCTAATGGTTAGCCACCTGCTGTATGACCCGCGTCATGAGGCTGCCTGCTCACATCTGCTGGACACTGAGGTAGTGATCTACTAAAGAAGAGAGACAGGCTCTTGGATCATTTGTTTATCATCTAGTGTGGGTGTAGTCCATATGCATGTTCTGTGTGAGTCACGTCAAAGTCAGCAAGACAGTCTTTCACTGAGCTCCACCGCACTAACAAAGCATGATTTACAGACATGTTGCTGGGTCTCAACTGTGGGGAAGCCCATAGCCTGCACAGAACATAAACACCCACGTTTCTGAACGACCTGGAATCAAAGGCAGAGTCAGGGTGGGCCGACTGATGTGTTGTACCGATGCGTAGCTGCGGGTGGTCAACCAGGAGAGGAGGGTGAAACCAGTCCTGGACTGTGTGATCCATTAATAAGAACCAGTCTTGCAGTGAGCCAATGTGCCACAGTGAAACTGGTTTACACTGTTTTCAGTTACATGAAAGGATCAAACCATAAACACTTTAATTCCTATCCAAGAATTTTATTCTCAAATTTGACTTCACACAGCATGTAAGATGTTGTGTCTACAGACTACTACTCTCATGAATGTCACAGTATTTGGTTTATCCCCTGTGCCATTGCCATTTAAAGCTTTATTGTATATTAGACTAAACTCAGCAAGCAGATGTCAGGGGAAAGAAAGAGTTCTTAGACTTGAATTTAACTTTTAAATTAGAATTGTTAAAGAATGTGGACACTGAAGTTTACCTGTAGCTTAAAGCTAATGTAGTCAGTTTGTTTTAAATGTGCTTTGAACTGGCTTTGTGTTTGAAAGGTGCCACACAAATAGATCTTCCCTGCTTTGCCTCAGTGACTACACTGACATGCCATTACATTTTAGGTTAAATAAAAAGAGAGAGAGAAAAAAAAGGATAATTCAACCTTGTAGAACGTCACCTTTTCTCTGGCTGAACATTCTTGTGGACAAAAGGTTTTAGCTTTGTGTAACACTTTGGATCATCAGAGAAATTGCAATGCAAGACACTGATCAGTGAACTTACCAAACGTGTTCAAAAATTAAAAAAAAAGGTGCTTCAGGATATTTTAAAAAGTTATTTTTTATCAATGAAGGATATTCTCTTTTCGACAATTCAGCAATTTGTCGCAATGTTTGACCAAATCTCTGTTACCAACAGATAACTTCAATTCAATCCTTTGTGTCCACCTGATGAATGTAATTCCAATCATTAGTCACCATTGAGCTTCCCATTGGGCTCCAAAAAAGTCTATCAATATTGGGCTTTTTCACACTCTAAACAATTCACTATGTTTATGAACTCGTTGTTGTTATTGGGTTATTTGAGTTTTTTTTTTTCTTTTGCTGAAAGCAGCTGCCTGCTGCATCTGGAGATGATGGAGAGGGGGAGCAGTGATATTGACTCTGAACTTTAAAGTTGCAGGTTGTAAAATCAAAACGAGCTGAAATATGCTGAAATGTTTTGTGAAGCTTAGGGGAACTGCAAAATGATCGTGTCTGTGGGGTAATCTACGAGAAACCACTCTCACATTTTAGATAGACATGTCATCAGAGCAGCTTTAACTAAGCAATAGGGAAGTGAGTCTGACTCAACAGAACAATCTAAGGCTTCAACCAGTCAAACAATATTTATGACGCTAGCCCCAAACACTCGGTCATGTCAGCCAAAGACTGAATCTGTGGCGCCTGGTGGATGACCAGCTGTGCCGCATAAGTGTCTCTGTCAGCATTAACATTAGGCTACCATTATTCCACTGGAGAAGACCTTTTCCCGTTATGTTTCACCTGAAGGTCTTGCCAGAGTTATCCAGTGTGGCATCAGGGGAGTCTACCTGCCATGATATGACTTTAATCTTCCGATCAAAATAGATTGCACATCAGCAGTGATTTGCATTATCCCTTGTCAGTTCAGGTGAAACTGATCATTTTACAGATGGTTTGGATTTCTCAACATCTGAGACTCAGCAACAGCTGTGTCGCCAGAGTATTAACGCTGGATGATAGTGGTCAAAATGTGATTACCGTGTGGAGGCTGGGGTGATGATTGCATAGCAGAACACATGATAATCCCACGGTAAACCCTTTCCAACTTAAAGGGCCAGGAAAACAATCACAGATCTTGGCCCAGGTGCTCTTCTCTGCATTTCTGCGAAGAAACACAGTCTGCTTCCTCTCTTTTTATTTTAAAGATTACATTTTTTTTAAAGTAATTGGTGACATCCTCAAAAGATGTCTGTTAATCCACAGTGTGGGAAAAAAAGTGACAAAGCACCAGGGGTATACTCAAATCCCTAAAAAGTTACCACATGCAGAACCTTTATGTAAGGCACCAGAAGCTTCGCTGTCCAAAACATTCACATCACCTTCCCTCCATCAGGATACTTTCTCATCTGTTACTCAGGCCTGTCACGTCTCATCTGCTGTGGTTCCTCTGGACATCTCCACACTTATCAGCACCAGAGCATCAACATGCTGGTTTTTGCCCTCCAGAGTTTCAGCAGTATGTCATTTTAAGTGTCTCCTCTTTACTGCTTGCATGTATTAAAGTGATGAATGTGTTTGAAATGCTCCAAACCCTCTGTGCTCTGGTCCTCCGGTTCACTGTGAGCCACTTTCGCCCTCTCTTCAGGGACTTTTTCAGCTGTTTAATCAGCAGCATTGCAGGCAGACAAAATCCAGATGGGCATCACCCAGCGTTTAAGGGATAAATCAAATCAAAGTTTTTGCTGTGAGCCTTTGTTTCTATTTTTCTTCTTTATTTTGAACATAATCTTAAATTTATCCCACCAAACACAATAATGAAATCTTCACAAAGGTGGTTCTACTTATTCATTTGAAGTTTATTATCTGGAGTCTCACTTTTTTCTGAAATATCTAAACTTTATGTCCGACATTGCCTTGAAAAATGAAAGATGTCTTTAAAAACGTATTTCTGCAAAAAACAACTGTCTGCTGTCTGTCTTTCAAGGTAAATCACTATGCACTCGGGTGACAAAGGTAGTATCACCTCTAAGCATCTACAGTTACATCAAACAAGTCCAATACTTCCTCCCACTCCCCAGTTCAGTTGGTTGTCCATTGTCTCAAACAAAAGAACTTGACACTTTGAATTGGAGCCTGTGATGGATCGCTTTTGAGGTCAGAAGCCTTTACCGGTATATTGGTTTCATCCCAGCCCAGCCGAGCTTCCAGCCTTGAATAGATGGTTGCAACTTGTGTGAAGACTAAAGCATTATTAGGCACAGAGTCATAGAGCCATTGTGGGAAAGACGGTTTTGGGGACTGGCTGCTTTTATTATATGTTTTTTAATGTCGATAAGATGGATTTTGTGCTTGATTTACATGCACTGTGGTCTCTATTTGTGCATCATATTTTTCTTTTTCAGAGAGCAAAGGGTTGTTGCACTGAGAGGATGATTATGATTACAGCAAAACAATGTACATACATGGTATGGTGAAGGGCAGTAGGAGGCATACATTAATACAGATTCAGAGTTGTAAAACTGATAACATCAGCAAAATGAATAATCTCCCAGCAGGACTTGTGTCCCTGCACTAGACACAGTATTCTTCCAAAATCATGGGCTTTACCTGCCTGAAACTGAAAGAGTTCATTGTACCTGCACATGTATTATCATCTAACCAACATGAATATAACTCAATCCTGATACAGGACTCTAAGAATCACACAAAGGCGCCTCTATAATACTTATATCACTAACTTTATCACCATTGGCATTCCTTTGCATCATGAGGGATGCCTATCCCACAGGGCGAAAACAATGGTTATCAGATTTTTTTTTTATTCTAAGTTATTCCGGAATGCTGCTTAAATGGACCCTGAACCGCATCCTGTTTATTTATTTCACATCGGTCAGAGCATCATTTCAGTGACAACCCCAGCCCCAGCTTTCATATGTGTTGAATGTGAATATTTTACATTTTTACATTTTTAGGCACACAGGTAACAATTTCCCAGAAACACAGATTCGTTCTTGTGATTATGGAAAATGTTCCACGTTACCTACAAACCCTCTTTAGAGCAGCGCTGACTCTGACTCTTTTTTCCATTTCCTATGCGCCCAACCGCCTCGCAGTAAAAAGGGTCAAGCGCCCAGTTAAAATACACAGTGTATAATTTTATAGCTTTTTCCCAACGGGGCTCCTGGTGCCGGTGTCGAGACGACAATGCGCAAGCAGCAGTGCCGCACACAGATCAGTTTCATTCTTTGTCAGTTGTGAATAGGGGCGGAGGAAGCAAACTCATTACAATCCTATAAAAAGAAAGTATCCGAGATCATAAAACACCCGGCTGCGGGGCTAAGTGCTCACTCACAGACAGAGACAAAGTGGAAACCTCTTGTCAAGTTTCTCTCTGACCCTCAGAGCATCAGCATTTTAACAGATTCTATTATTCACTGTTTCCCTTCTACACTGGGCTCTGTGTTTTCAGGTGGCTGTGTCGATGGCAGTCATTCTTCTGAATATCTGATTTTCAGGAACAAAAACTTGGCCTCATCACTACGACTCTATTTTTTAGTCGGGCAAGCGTGACGCATGGACACTGCCAGAGCGCACACTTCTCGCTGAGAAACATCGTTCTTCTGCGCCCAAAGTTCAGGTTTTTCAAGTGATTTTGCCTCTTTTTTTTTTTTTTTTTGATATTTCAGTATTTTTTTCTCAAGGATGCTCGTCTCTACATGGAATAGATGCTGTGTTTTGATGTTTCTCGTCGCTGCACTGAGGACGGGGACATCCCAGGTGTCTGAGGCGCGCCCGAAGGCGAACTCCATCAAGCCAGCTCTGTTGGAAGAGACACCCACACCTGCAACAAACCGGTCCGCCACTGTCCACAGCGGGATCACGAAGAAACATAACATCCTTGCGCAGGTAATTTGAATAATCTTGTATACTATTATATTATATTTATAAATGGATAGGCCAGACCAATGTTTACGCACAACCTGAAACTGGGTAGAAGTATAAGGGCCACTGGAATCATTTATTATTAGTGGTCATAATAACTTGTAGTACTTACTTATTCTAATACAGCTGGCATCTTTTGAATTTAAATTCAATTATGAGTGTGATGTCCATGCATATAGTCGTGCGTAATTATGCGTCACGTCTTGAGAACTGTGTCCGTGGAGTTTCTTGAGGTGAACAAGTAAAATAGCCTTATGCCATTAGAACAAAATCTCTCACGTGTGAATCGTTATTGGAAATTGCAGGGATTGGACCCCTCATAAACCCTAATTGCCGTTCAGACCTGACGCCACAGCCGGGTGCAGCGCACTTCCACAGTAAATCATTAATGCCAACAGAAATGTGAGAAAAAGTTAACACTTGGTGTAATTTTCTGTCTGGGTCTTAGTGTCATTAAAGTGGTCCAGACGCTTGCTGGGATTATGAGATTCTTACTGTGGGGCCTCTGAGGGATACTCTTACCAACCACTTAATACCCACTCAAAGAGTTATCAATTCCTGCTGTTTCAACAAAGTGCCATATTATTGTAGTTTGACAGCAAACGTGGGACCAAAAGATTTGGCTGCTTTCATCCTGGGAAACTTTAAAAAAAAAAAAAAAAAAGTTGTGAACATCATGAGTAATTTTTAGCAAGTTGGGAATTAAGAAGTGGGAAATATACTAAATCATTTCTTAGAGAAGTGGATGTTTTAGTTTTAGCTTTTGAAAGGAGGTTGGAAAACTGATATCTGTGAAGAAAAGAAACATGACATGTCAGTCAAACATAAAAAAACTGACAAAAAGCCTTCATCTTCCTGAAATGTTGATTTACTGAAAAGATCACCACTAACTGTACGCTTTAAGTAAAAATGGAAGAGTATGATTATGTTGTTCTAAAAGATGCTGTTGATGCCTCACAGTATTTTGCTGAGCAGTAGATGGCACTGCCACATCTCCACCACATCCCCCTCAGCAGACAGTCTGTGTATCAGCCCACTGAAACAGCTGATTACCCTTGTCCTTACTTTTGAAGCATTTTCATTCTGCTTGATGGACTTGCCCTCTATATTTAACACTGACTTGTGTTTATACATTTGGCCGCCTCAACCGTCTGTAATATCACTTGCAGCAGCGATAGTGTTGGATATCAGTGGAGTACGTAGTGCTGAGAGCAGCGCTCTGACATCCAGCTCAGACAGAAGAAAATTATGGAAAAGCCACTTTCTCTTCTCTGCGGAGTGTGGAGATCCAACCTCAAGCAGCACTGCCAGACCTCAATTTGAACGCCTGCTTACATCTTTGCCATTGCAATAATCTGGAGCGGTTTGGAAGGGTGGACTGAGGGGAAACAATATATGTGTGCAGAGACCACCATACTGTTATAAAAGTAAAATGCCATTGTGGATGGTTAGGGTGTGCAAATGAAGATGGTTAATAGCATTTGTGGCAGGAGGGAGGTATATATGTATGTGTGTGTGTGTGTGTGTGTGTGTGTGTGTTCTGGTTGCCAGGAGGTTTTCCAGAGTTGTAGAGTAACAGCTTCAGCTCTGCCCTGGCCAGATCGCGGCTTGACGCTGGCAGGCAAACGTCACTGACCTTCTGTCTCTCATCGTACAGTGGCCATTTATGAGCAGAATAAATCAAAGATAACAAGTCTGCCTCTACTGTGAGGTTGTAATGGCAGTGTGTGGCATAGATTTAGCTCAAGAGCGATTACATGCATACTTATTATCTTTCTTAATAGGTGTACAGCTCCGATTACAGCCTTGAAACAAGCTGAATAACACAAAACAACATATTACTCAGTCATTCTCTTTTTTAAAGTGTTTCACAGCAGGCACCCCAAAATATTTTCATGTCCATCTGCATTTGTGAGGTGAATTACTGCTGATTAAGGCCTTGGGTGTAAGTGTGGAAAATGGGTATGCATCAACTCAAATTTCTCTTCATCTGCTTTATGGGAAACCTCAGTGCCAATATCCAGCAGGTAGATTTATGGTCAAGTTGTCATGCTGTTAAGTTTGTTACAATTGGTGAGCAATAGTTGGCGGATTATCACACCTCTGGAGAGTTTGCAGTGGGTTATGGATGGACATGATTGTGAGCTTGCCAGTTATGTAAGTGAGAATCATAATAATTCACCACCGTGTCCATTTTTCTCACTCAATTCTTTCTTTCTTTTTTTTTTGCCTACTATCCTCCCTATAATCCGTAGTCAAACACGAGAACAGACATCATTTTTACACGGTGTGAGGCAGCTGTTTGGGGGCCTGATAAATCCCCCGACATTTAGAGAAAAGTGCAGAAAATTACAAAAATCTTCCAATAAACTGCCCCCATTGGCTTACTTTCAGATGTAGCAAATTATCGAGGGAGAGAGTCCAGCCACCCTGCGGAGACAAGCCGCTGAAGCAGGAAACAAGGGTGTAATTTGGTGTTTTATCCATCAGATTAGAAACGCTGGTTGAAGCCCTCGGTTATAGGAAGCATTTGACAGCTTAATGTGCTTTTATTTCCTGCAGCTGCTGACAACGTTTGGCGATAAGGGTTATATTAATCACTCAGAAACCAGGGTCAGGTTCTGGCTATCCCTTGGCGTTGAATCAGCGCAAACTGCTGAGTGTTTTCCCCGTTGTCTCAGCCCTTTTCACATCAGCCTGACTGGAGTAAAACCGACAAAACCAAAACCTCTAAGACCTTGACAGCCAGCGCTCGTGGGTGGCACTGTTGGCTCCTTGGAAGGGAACCAACAGAAATGGATAGCACGGGCAGGCAGTGCTCACCACTGTAACCTCTGAACCCACAAGGGAACCGACAGCGTGGCTGCATTCATGCAGTACATGTCTGTAAAACATCAGCAGCCTTAACTAGTTGCTTTATTTAATTAAACACAGGGATCACTTTAACAGGCAATCTCTGAGGGCTCTGGCTATAAAAGTACAGCCACGTCTTTTCTCTCCCTAAGCCCTGCCTACCTCCTCCTCCCCAACCTAAAATGACTGTTTAGCGATCCTAATGAGCTGAGAAAGAGAGAGAAAAGGCAGCGCGAGGTGTGACTGCTTGTTAGCGCTCGGCTTCGTTTGTGCTTCGGCTCTCCTGTCCTTTGGCCTTTCCCAGTCTGTGGGTCCCTTGGGCACCGTGTGGGCCCTGCGCTGGAGCCATTAGGGGCCTCCTATTGCGACCTCTTTTACTGTAATTGGACCTGTTAATGAGAGAGGAGACCCGTGCACATCTCATTTCACAGGATTACACCTTTTAGAGCAGCACACCTCCTAGATTTACCATCGAGAGCGTTCCCCTTGCCTTTGATAGTCTTTGAAGACAGTGCTCGTGTGAGGTGATTGTGTGCCTTTCTTTGTGTCCGAGGAATAAGATCAACCCAGAATGTATACTTAACTTAAGGAGGGTCTAGTTTTTGGAGACGTTGGGTCCCTGCACTCAAATGAGACATGCCCATAAACACATGTGTTTTGAGTGATGAAAGACACAGAGCTGTGTTTGAAGACATGGTTTGTAAGAGTGACTTGTGCGCAGCCATCCCTATGTAATCTGATACTGGCTGTCTATGCTTTCAGGGCATATGAAGTTTGTTTGTTCAGTGACATCGTTTATTTGACTCTGGCCCCTGCCAGAGGCCCCTGCCACTCATTAACACCATTCACAGTTTCAGGTTACTTGCTTGATCTCTGAAGGTCAAGTGCAATCACGACACGGAGCTCGAAAAGTGTGGATGTGGACCAAATGTGTGAAGAAGTCCTTGGCTTTAGGTTTATTGTGGGGTTTTTTCTGTTGCTTTTCTTTCCAGATAACCAATGCAAATACAGCATATATGAAATGCTCTACCTTGTTACTCATGTAGAAATGGTAAAAGATAATTAAGGAGGGAGAGGGGGTCAGAAAAGATGAGGGCAGACTTCTTTTCAAGGAGAGCAGGGAAGCATTATTTATATATTTTTTTCACCATGAATTTTCTCTCAGCCTTCCTTTGCAATATCATGAATAAGTACATAAAAATGTATCGTTCTCATGTTCCATGGTTTATGCAGATGCACTTTGTCATATGCAGAGAACAACAGCTCTGTCTCAGGCTTTATTAACGTGTTCGTTGCTGGCCCACGTCAGGGGTTTCATTAAGTAATTAGGTTTAAATGACCTCCTATTAAACAACAAACTATATTGTTTGTCCGTGACCTCTGGAGCAACACCCAGCGCCTGCACGTGTTTTCCCATCTGATGCTTTCCAAAATGGTTCCAAATCATTGTTGAAGAATAACTCTGTTTTATGACGTGACAATGCTATGGTTATGGTTTGGTTAGGTTTAGACACAAAATCGACCTGGTTAGGTTTAGTGACAAAAGCCCTTAAAATTAAAGTTGGGAAAACATTGAGGTTTGGGTTAAAATGATCACTTAGTTCAGGTTAGGGGAACCTTTGTAGTGATAGTTACAATAATGAACACTTGGTTAAGGATAGGGAATGGTTGTGGTCATGTTAAAAAAAAAAAGAAAAAACAATGCAAAGTTAACTGTCGGTTGGAAATGGGAAATAAACAATGGTTTCCTGTGTTAAAGTCTGATCTGTTGTTGACCATCCACATGGACCTCCTGCCTGTGTGGACTTTGTCACTCTATAACGTCACCTTACTTTGTCCTTGTGTGTCTTAAATTGGGGTACATGGTTAAACAATTTAATACTTGTATATTATTGTGGGGGATGGTCAGTGGGAGGATTCAAAGACCCCATGAGTATTGCTGGGAAACGGCCTTGCTTTGTTTGCAAAGTGAAACCCTCCTCACTTTTCCAATTATTTTCATCCTGTCCCTAAATCTGAAACCCTCACACTCCAACTAAGCAGAAGAGACTTTATTTTTATGCATTACGGGGCACTTCCATCAAATCATATCAGCACTTTGAAATGACTGTACAGAGATAAATAAGGGATCCTGAGACCAGGGGGAGGGTTCAAAGCCCTGTATATCCTGTAGTAAATCCCTTGTAGATTGTTGCTCCCGCACATGTAAGTTTCCTCTTCAAAGTCACAGCGATTTACCAGCACGAAAGCATCACGAGACAGGGCCAGGGGGCTTCCCTTATGGCTCTCTGTCTGTCTCTGCCTTTATCGTCTCACCAGCATACCAAGAGAGGCTGCAGAGTACACAGTTCTCAGCCCACTTCCTGCGCAGGATCCAAGGCAGCGCTTTTATGTGCGAAAGCTGTCTAGGGAAAAATAAGGGAGCAACAGAAAAAAGATGTGAGATGAATGAGATGCATCCAAATGAAGCCCTGTCTCTCAGAAGTTGCGAATAAGGCATTTTAAAACATGACAAGATAAGGCGAGATTATCTGCCGTGATTTGGGGGTCAGCCTTGTATCATTGGGTTTCAAAGGGCTGTCTTGTGGTTTGAGTCATGATGGAAGAGGTGAGCCCCGTTCTTCTTCTTCTTCTTCTAAGCCCGACCACCCCTGCCCCCACATGCGCGATGCACTGTAATCGATCCAAGTCTGCCGGCCAGAAACACAGATAGAAATCAGAGCAGGTAGTATGAAGTACTACAGCATGTGGCCGGGGCCATTTGTCATCATATTTAGATAACAGCACATTTTTTATGTCAGGGAAAAAAACTCCCACTGCACTTTCTCGAACTTCTCTTCAGACCATATATTTCCAGCATTTCACCATCTCCTCAGCTGTGATTACACCAATAGTTCATGGCAATATTTCTCTGAATGAGCAGTCGACACTGACACAGAAAAACCCGGTTGGATCATGAAAGTTAATTCTAGACCTTGGAAATAGTAGCTTGACAAAACCTAAGAATTTTGGACTTTATTTTGAGGAAAATACTTATTGCTTTCTTGCCAAGGTCTAGATGAAAGGATCAATACCAATTTAACATGTGAGTGTTAAGTATGGAGTTGGAGCCAGGAGATGGTTAGCTTAGCTTAACAGCTTAGCTTAGAGGGGAAACAGGAGCAAGCAGTTAGCTAGTCTCTCTGCAAAAATACACCTATTGTACCAGCATAAAGCTAATTCATATGTTGCAACCTTTTCCCCTATTTTTATCCATACACAAACAGAATTTTAAAGGAATAATTTGCTCTTTTACAGGGAGTTATTAATAACTCTGACTTTCCACACAGTCATAGTGCTGGACAGGCAAATAAATTGTTCTGCACAAAATAGTTACATTATGTAAACCCGTCTGAAACTATTAATTCTAGTTTTTACATTTCTGATTATGTAGGGCTAAACAAATAGGAAACTGACTTCGGAGAGGCCAAGGCTAACTGTTTCCCTCTGCTTCCAGTCGACAGGAGATTCTTCTTTCCATTTAACTCTCAAGTGAGCAAAAAAGAGACAAGACTTTCCCAAAATGTCAAACCATTTCTTTCAGATGTTTACTGTCAAAGAAAAGCTTGGATTTCAAGATTGCAATTCAGTGAAGTTTAATACTACACTTCCCATAAACTTGATAGCATCTTTATTAGACCCTACCTGCCTGGTAAATGGCCATGTCTATCAAACACCATGCCTTTTGTGTAAACTTTTTGTTAAAAAAAAAAAGAAAAAAAAAAGTAGTCTCCAGCTCAAGCCAAGTTAACTTTGATGATATCACTCTGCCTATTTTCTCACACTTGACGGAGCTCCTCCAGAACCACAGAAGACATCATACAAGTGTTTTTACAGGCTAACCTGTGTAGTCTTCATAACCAATAAACTGATGGTGTAAAATCAGTGTGTTTCCCCTATAAAATAAGGCCTTTGAATATTCTGAGAACAGTTCTCAACATTGTACTAATTAAGAAATATTTGGAATCCATCAAACACCAGGGCTTTCTTACTTTCATCAACACATTAAGCATCTGCATCATGGCAATCTGTCATAATGATAGATGAGCATTCAGCCTAATATTCCTGCTCATTTTTCTACAACTATCATTGCCTCCATGTGTTTCCAGCCTGAGAAAGTCAGTATGGCATCCGTCCAACGAGTCTAATCTTGTTCACTTTCTGAAGCACGAGGACACCGAGCAACAACTTCTAATGTGCTGATATATTCATATGTTTGAGAGCTTATTGAAACATGTGGTGTACATTCATGTTTGGAGTGATGCCTGGTCTTCTGCGCATGGCCTCCCCTCTCAGCTGACCTTCATACTCCAAATGGTGTTTGCTATTTATTGTGGCTATAATGATTTTGCTCTGATTTAAACGTCTTTCATGATCATTCGTATGTTTATTGTTCTATGTTTGTCAGTGGTAAGCCATACTAAATCAGATCTGTCAGTGCAGTGCCAACTGAATGTGGCTGGCCAGCCAAACATGTTGTTCTAATGTCAATCTTCACTGGACATGATTTACACTGTCAGAATTCATATCCGGCTCTTTTTCTTTTCTTTTTTTCTTTTTTTTTTTTACTAATCTGCATATTTGAATAGGTATAATATTGTGCAAATGTCTGACAACTCATCAACCCATCCATTGTAATAACGATACCCTGAAATCAAATTGAATAGCTTGAAATAAGATAAAGATGTTCAGCCATTGGAGGAAACATAGTTGCCTGACATTACTGCGACCCGAGCCCGAACCTGAGTATTGATGCAGCTGTTCGAAATGTCCCTCTCCTTTGATGAGTTCAGTGCAAATTCATGACATTATTTCATTTGTCTGAGGAGTTCATTTGATTCGTGATACAATTTATGTCAAGCTTCTTTGCTCCTGTTCCAAGTCCAATGGCGACAGGACTCGCATGTGCAAGGAATTATATCAAGACAGCCGTTCCAGTAAAACTTCCCATTGGTGTAACACATTTGTTATGGAAAAAATGAGCTTGGTTTTAATTGTACTTTGCACAGTTGTGGACAGTGGATTTTATGTTTGTAAGGTGGTGGTTTTTCTAGTGTGGTCATTTCAGTCCACTTACAGAAAAGACCTGAAGGTTGCTCATGTGCTTTTCTACAGTTACTACTATTACAATTGAAAATCTCAACAGCAATGTCTCTTTCCAGAGCAAACTTCTCAAACAAGGAGGAAACTGTTGGAAAACCTTTGACTCAAAACAAAGTGACTCCAACAGTAACTGGGATATCTTCTATTGCCTGGTTTTCCTGCTGAGGAAAAGATAAGAGATGAGATAAAATAACCTATGATAGGATTTTCTTGGATTGAATACCTGCTCGACATAATGCAATGCAGGTTACGTAACGTACAATTTCTCAGGGTTTTTCTGGTCTTGTTTTTGATCCAACCAAAATTTTGCACAGCACTTCAATACAGCAATATTGCATATGAATTTAAGAACCGATGTGGACTAGAGGGAAAAGACCCAGCACAGCCCTGAGAGATTCAGTTTGAGCGCTCTTGTCTTCAGGGGATAGAGTCTCCAAAGACCTATAAACAGGAACATAACATGCATTTTATTTGGCTTGTCAACTGCTTGCTATAATATGAATTTTGCAGCCTGAAATGCATGGTGCAACTGGTGGTGCATTGATTAGAAGGAATGCTGGGATTATGTTAGTTCTGTGTGAGCATGTGTTTGCTGGGTGTTTCTTTCCTTTCACAGCAGTGCTTCTGCAATACAGCAATCTGATCATTTGGTAGAAATTTGGTGGATATTGATGTCCTTGTGTGGGAAGATACAGAATCTCCACCATCACAAATATGAGCCATTAAACAGCCATCCAAAGACTGGAGTAATTTCCCTTTAGAAACGTACATTTTAATGACATTAGATGTTGACTGTGAACTGCATGATTGATGTGTCCATCAGCCAGTCCGCAGCATCTTTCCAGAAAGTAGCATCCTGATATGTATCATTCTGAATGAGAACAGAATGAAACCACAGATGTCATTAAGAAAACCATTCACATCTATATCACAGCCACATGTGTGCGTGTTTCATGTAGTTTTATTTTCCTTAGGCAAATATATCAAAGTCAAATTTCAAAGGCAGCATTTATTGTATTGATCAGAAAACCAGTAGTTGAGCTTTTGAATTAGTCCTGCTCATGTCTGTCAATGTAAAGCCACAAACATCACACAAAACACAACTGCAACTTATGTCATGCACATAATCTGAGCAGGTGGGCGATGCAACTGCAACCACACTATCGCCAATACACTCCTTCAAATGTACGATGTGGTAAGAGCTGTTCATACTGTGGATTTAAAAGGCTGATATCACTGAAATGATGCACTCCAACCACTCTTTTATTAAGATGAATGTGTGCTCGTGCCATGTAGTTTGTACTGTATGTTTTCACAGAGTGAGTAAAGGCATCTTTTCCTCAGCAGGTGTATCCATGCAGCAATGATAAGGAGTGCACTGTAGGCAGCTACTGCCACAGCCCTCAACAGGCTCCCTCTCGCTGCCTCACCTGCCGCAGGAGGAAGAAGCGTTGCCATCGAGATGCCATGTGCTGCCCTGGGAACCGCTGCAGCAACTGTATGTACCTGAAACATGAACACACACACACACACACACACACACAGACACACATGCACACAATTCCAGTTCATGTCAGTCTCAGTTATATTGTTACTGCAGGGTGCAATTTAGAAATTTGATTTCTTGTTTTATGCAAATAATCTGGAAAAAGTGACTTGTTGTAGGTCACTGAACAAATAGTACTACAGTATCTAGCCCAGAGACTCAGTGAAGGAGCCAATACATTTAAATAATGCTGAACACATGCCTCAAACAGAAACCTGAACTATAGTTGCATTAAATTGATTCCCAGAGGTTCTGATAAAATGCACTTCTTTGCTTTAAGCTGACATAGCTGCACACAGTGACAGATGTTACCTGCCTTCACAGTTACCTCTCCTAAAAAGTCCTGTTTCTGTTTTCTTCTTTTCCTCTCTGCAGATATTTGTGTCCCTATCTCTGAGAGTGTGCTCTCACCTCACATCTCAGCATTAGATGAGCATAACAAACTCGCCACCAAAGACCACAACTGGAGGAAGAGTGGCAAAGCACATGCTAAGCATTCTCTTAAAGGTAAGATTTGCATATCTCTGGCGTTATGTTTAAACCATGTCCACCAGAAACCCTACCGTCTCTGAGCACTGTCACCGTTGTCTTTCTTCTCATCTCCTTTGCCGTCATCCTCACTAAACCCGGTCTGGATGGCTGAATCTTTCTGTTGTTCACTTTCTGCATGTCCTACAGAGTTCATGGGCGACGCCAGTCCACAAACTATGTTGATAATTACCCCTCTGCTCATATGTCAGTGTCTGGGAGCCCAAAGCACAGCTTGGGGAGCCTAGAAGAAACCACAATGCCCCTGCTGTTTCTGCACCTACACAAACCCATGCAAACACTTTCCCTGACAGCGCATATAGTGTGGTGCACAAGTGAAAACCACAGAATGCAGATTTGGCACGATTATAGCTAATAACTCACCGAGCCCCCTGCTTTGCGTTCGTGTCACCTGATTTAAGGTAATGTAAGGGCCTATCCATAAAGCAATGCATTTAACGAGCCTCTTAAACCAACTCTAATGCACCTTCAAGACAGCACGCTGTAAGACTAAAATCAATGTGAAAATAACACCACCACTTGATGTTGCTATAAATAAGGCCATTTCATTTTATTTGTGCTTGACTCACTCCCTCTCCTTAAACATTATTACTTTATAATGGCCTAACACGAGTCGCTGCTTGAGAAAAATCCACCCAGGGAATCAGTGGTGTTAAAGCAGAGAACGAGCAGTCAAGGCTTAGCAGGCCATCGTGCTGATGGTTGGAACTTCATATTGAAATAACTAATCAGCAGAGTGTGGTTTTGTCAGGGATACAGGACGACTGGTTTGAATGATAAAGCAGCCTTTGGCAAGAAGTGATATACATTTAAATGTTTTCCACAGAAAAAAAACAAACAAAAAAAACTGCATGACTAAATTGTACTAATTATGCATCCATCGGAGTAATACTGACCACCTGCCAAGAACATCAGACTCAGACCAGATGGGACTATATGGTTAATATACAGAATAAGCAAATTGTTTGCTTGATTTATGTCAAAAGCTTCATGTGTTTCTTTGGTCTCTGACATGGCCACACATAATGCAATCTGAACTGAAATGTGAAGAAAGGGTTGCTAAACTTGTCCGTATGGAAAACATAACAGCTTAATGAACAGTGATTATACGTTTCCTTTTCTTTATTTAACTGAGGCACTATACAGCAAACTCCAAGATGCTGGAATGGTTTATAATTTCATGCGGGTCTTTTATGTCTCTGATGAAGCATTTGTTTCTGTTTTTCCAAGTAGAGATATGCCAACTTGATATACAGTGTGGAGTTTGTTGTTGGCTGGTTCACCCCTGATCAGTGCTGTTTCTTGTCTTCCTTTGTTAGGGCATGAGGGCGACCCTTGCCTGCGCTCATCTGACTGCTCGGAGGGCTACTGCTGTGCCCGCCATTTCTGGACCAAAATCTGCAAGCCGGTGCTGAGGCTGGGAGAGGTGTGCACCAAGCAGAGGAAGAAAGGCTCTCACGGCTTGGAAATCTTCCAGCGCTGTGACTGTGCCAAGGGCCTCTCCTGCAAGGTGTGGAAAGACGCCACCTCCTCGTCCAAGTCCAGGCTCCACATGTGCCAGAAGATCTGAAGCGGAGGCAGCTGCTGTCGGCATAGAGGCCTCTGTCTCCATCTGCCAGGGAAAGTTTTTTTAAAGGATGGGTTGTGGCTGTATTGAAAAGGAAAGGAGTAAGAGACAGAGACTAACAAGAGACAGAACAGACTGCGTGGGTTCAAGCTCGCTACTCAGCAAGCGCAGAGCGAATGGGGAATGCTTTAATGTGTTTGCTGTGAGTGGTCCATCCCTGCACCCACATACAAACACGCACCACCACCACACGCACACATACACCTCACAGCTTTGTGAGATCAATGAGCTCACGGTGTGTTTGCTCACAAATACAGCAAACATTTTACACAAACATTTTGATGACATTCAGGGAGCCACAGAGTTAGCCAGTAGTTGCTGTGAGAGGTGTGGACCTTTTCTAGATAGAGCGGCAGCAGACGTAGCAGTCTTTCATCAAGCTTCAACTTATATTAATAATAAGACAAGTAGAATATTTACATAGAAGCCATATTTTTACTGCACAGCACATTCTTTACCAAAGTCCAAAATCCATTTGTATAAAAGATCAGATGTGTTTCACTACTGGATCTGAATTTTGCCATGATGCGTTGTCTGCTTTGTTAAATTTCAGTATCATATTGTTTGCTTTAAGTCTTGAAGAATTCAGCTATTACTATGCGAGACATTAACAACCAGTAACGATGTCCAGACCCCATAAATACCGGTTATATCATATGAGGAACTAATTGCATACACTGTTCACTCCAGAGCTTGACTTGTGCGAAGAATTAAAGAACATTTACATTAGAGTGATGAGTTTCATCTGGGGCATTAGCTCCTTGCCCGATTTTTAGCCACAAGAAGAGAGATAAAGTATTGTGTCCGTTGTGGGAACCTTGTTTGATCTGTCAGATACAGCTGCAATCTATTGTGATACAACTGTGTGGGTTAAAACGGTTTGCACTGAGGTAGTGCTCTGCTGCAGACTTAGTGGTTCCGATACTAGACAGAGGATGGTTCTGCTTTTCCAATCACATGAACAGGATTCAAGGATACGATGGAAGTGCAATTTTTTCCGTTTACAAAGCCAGTAGGAATGGAGACGTGAGGAGATTGATTAGAGTTACAAAAATGCTCCATAAACCTGATGTTTTCAAAGAGAATCGCAGTTCGAATCAACATTTTTGTGGATGGCACACGGCCTTGCATATTTTTCTGTTATTTCAAATATGACGGTATACTTTCTTCTCTGTTCAGTTTCCTGTTGTACTGGAGGTGAAGCAATGCTTTTGTCAGTACCACGCCTTTAAACAACCAGTACCTACATAGTCCATGTAATATCACATTTGCCTCCTTTTGCTTTAATGTTTTTAGAGCATCAAATACACATATTTTGTAACCATTTAAAAATACCAATAAGCTCTTATATTGTAAATAGACTGGAAACAATGAAAATGTATTTAAGAATCAATGTATATCATGTACATATAATAAAAGTATGAATCTTAAACATTACAGCAAAAATGATCTAGGTGAGAAGAGTATAAAGGGATGAGACAGGACAAGCACAGTTGGGCAAAATAATGTGGTAATGATAAAAGCTGTGTTTATAGAGAAGAGGGGAAAGGCATAGATAGCTTTGACTGATATTACAGACTAGATGCATCGGAAGGATAGTTCCTAAAAGAAAGAAAAAGCACATTAATTTCCAAATAGTTTGTGTAAATGGTGTGTAAATGGTCTCAAGATTTATATCCCATTAAATATTGTTTGTGTGAATACTTCCCATTGATTTCTTTTGCGTATTTACAATGATGAATGAATAAAAGAATGTATTTTGTATCACTGGCTACACAGGACTTGTTATTGCTCATTGGGTTGCCTCTTCTGTTGAGTTTAAAGACAGGTGAGATGAAAAATTAGATTACATTATTAATTTTGTTACCATTTACAGTAATGAAATGAAAATTATATAAGTTAACTGAGTAACAGAACAGGGCTTCTTTCAGACATACAAAACGTCAATTAAGAAATTGCTCATTCAAAAAGCATCAGCTGTTCCGCCTGCTTCTTTTCATAACATCAACGTTAAAGCCACTAAAAACTTGATTTCAGATCTTAAAGGTGCCCTGTTATGTTTACGTGTCATAAATGAGTTGAATGCATTTCCTTTTAGAAGAGTTTGAAAGCTGCATTGTTTCTATCCATGTTTACTTGCTAACAGATTCCTTCTCTCTTGAGTTTTGTTGGCACATTGCTGTGTTTCTTGGCATGTTACCATCATGGGCAGGAATACAGCAGGAACGCATATCTGCAACACTGTGAATGTGCTCCTGAGCTCTACTAGTGGTCAAAAACTACAGGGTACCTAGGTTTTTATCAATACCATCACATATGTATGATTACAAACATCAATTATTATAAAGAACATAATGTGGGGACTACACCTCCAGTGTAATTACAATGAATTTATACCGTAAATGATACAAAAACATACGTTTTTAAATCAGATGAAAGCCATATCCATATATTATTACAAGTAACCTGCAGTGGTTATGCATGATAAAAATTAACTGAGCTCTGAAAAGTGAAAATATTAGCAGGATTAAATGCTACCATCTAAACCAACCATCTAATCTAAGCTGAAATGATTATAATTCAAAATGTATCTTGGAGAGGGACTGATGCAATAAATCCTGAAACAGTTCAAGGGTCACAAAAACCACCAACTAACTGTGTCTGCATTTGAGATTTTTCATGAGTACAAATAAGACTTCATAAGAACCATTATAGCCTGATGCATCGCAGATGTGATGTATAGACAAAATGCTTTGATATCCTCCTTTTATGGCAAATGTGCAGGAAATGTTTTGTTAGGTAGAGACCGTTTAAGTTTTTTGTTGAGTCTTATGAGTAGAATAAGTTATTATAATTTTTGAATTCTTTAAGACATATTTTAATGCCATCGTTGTCTTCACCACCTCAGAGCATGTGGCAATGTGTACTGAGGCAATTTTGTAAACAACACTCAGTTCTTTTGAACATTATTGTACAATTTCACTGGGTCCTGTTTTGACTTTTCCCAAAAGAGTGACATATTTTTTCCATCATCATCAACAGAAGACGTGCACTTTGCAAAAACATCAGATGCAGCATCATCATTGTGGGGCTGCTATTGTTCTCCTCAGTATGTCTCATTATGTTCAAAATAAGTTTTATGTATTGGCCAAGGGACTTTTTCTTTCATATTTCAGCTTAACTTTTCATGCTGCCTCGCTGTAGCTCACAAAAATCTTAGATAATATCAAAGCTGTTGAAAATTGTTTTAGCAGTAGTGCCATGCCGCTACTTTGAAACTTTTTTCAGGTTGTTGTTAAGGCAGCTCGGACCAGATGTTAGGTTTATGCGGTCCTAGAAACTGTTACAGTGCTACAACTTATTGACTACAATGTTATTTGTGATGTACAAGCATTGTATAGTAAATTTCCCAAACCTTCTGTCAGTACACATTTACTTTACGATATCTCCAGCATTCCAAGATAAGCTCTACTCATTTCAAACATTAGGCAAAAATATCCTTAGTTTAAACATCTGGTGTGACGATGAAATGTCCAAGGGACATTAGTAGGATATTTTCAGGATCTTGAAGGTGTTAAACAAGTCTTTCTTTAAATGATGGCTTCTGAGTTTGATTTGTTTTCTCTCTGTAAGTCCTCTGTAAATTGTTAAATAATACATATTCAGTTTTTCCTTCAGTCATTAGCTTGTTTTACAGACTATGTGGAAAAGTCTGGGAGTGACCTCTTATGTAAATGTGTTCACCAGATGTTCAATATTTTTATTTCAAAAAAGGTAAAAAAAACAAAACTACCTACTCTTAAAGGTATAAATTTACACCATTATCTTCTTCTTCTGCTTTACCTCTTCATCTTCTTATAATTATAACAATAGAAGTAATGTCATCTAAAAGAAATTATTAAGAACTTTTCCGCTACATGCAACCAGTTTTGATGGATATTTCATTGCCTTTTCAATTTGAGGTGGTGAGAGACACAATAAATCATTTTCTCACATTCCTTGACAGTAAAAAGCAGAAACCTGCAGTAATTATTCACCACCACACTCTGCGCTCTGCACTTTACAAGGTTGTGTTTTCAATCCAGCAAGTGTCCAGTCTTTTTTTTTTTTTTTTGTTCACATGTGCTTTTGATTGAAAGTAATGACTCTACCCTACCTTTGTTTGGATAAGGTTTCTATTTCTGAAATATTGGATGTCTTTTTATCTCCACAGACACTGGAAAGGGTACATTCAGGGTGACTGGAGACTTCAGGTCGCCATGGAAAGAAGAGGTAGATACAGAAAGTAAGCACTTTTCTCCAGCCCAGCTCCAGGCCACCCACAGGCTCTGAAGTCTCCACCAAAAACCTGCTAATGAGAGAGTGACTGTCACTGGCTCTGCACTTTCCAGCGTGTGTCAGCAGAAAATACAAATGAAGGAGTTCGCACAGACAGGTTTGACTGCCCATGAAGTTGCCAGCTAAATAAATATGCTAAACGATTCAGTGGAAGGCTTTGATTTTGTGCCTGTGTTGGCACCGTGTAATTCATAAATGTAATTTGGGTTTGTATGGCTCATATCATTCACTGTGGCAGAGAAGGAAAGTCTTCTCAAGCAAGCAGGCTGCGTGACTTCATCACATGGTCTTCTGCATCTGTGCATGATGGGATGTGTCAAAGTAAAAGCTGGTGAAAATGATGATGGTCATCCTTTTCATAATAATTATGGCACAAAAGTGGCTTTTATTTGTTTTGTGCTTTTATCAGTCTTAATGTCCTCATTCATCAAGAAAACACATTTTGAGCAAAGCCAGACTAGTAGAAACTCTTGGGGAGAAATTC
The DNA here is from genome assembly GCF_002260705.1 of Seriola dumerili. Taxonomy (NCBI): domain Eukaryota; kingdom Metazoa; phylum Chordata; class Actinopteri; order Carangiformes; family Carangidae; genus Seriola; species Seriola dumerili. The sequence continues at coordinate 467,322 of NW_019174941.1, forward strand.
TTAAACATATGAAGAAAGTTGACCGCAGGAAACATGTGGTCGGATGCTTGGCGACATTTTACCCATCTGTCACAGGGTATGTTGGTCATTCTCTGATTTTCTTTTTCAGCCTGCATGGGAAAGCTCAGGAATTTACTTTTGTCCTGCAATTATAAGCAAATTATAGCAGTAATAATGTTCTGCAGGAAGTGGTGGAAGACATATGCAAAGTAAAATAATTAAAAGCAACAGCTAGTTTTCAATATTTGGTGCAATTTACTGTTGTATTGATGAGATTGACAAGTAGTTGGCAAGATTTATCTTTGGTAAATACCCTCCATTCAAAATATTACTTAAAGTTCCTCTACAGACATGTTTTAAACTATGTAAAAATATGCTGGTATGATTATTGTTTTGTTTAATATGGTTTTTACAGAAGAAAAGTGAAAAAAAAGGCAAACTGAAGCTGGAAGCACATCTACGCTTACTTCCTCATTGAAAAATTCTGTATCAGGTCTTGTGCCCCGCCCACCACCGCTGTTTACTTCAGGCAACTGAAAGAGCAGAGAGTATCAAGATAGTTAGAGGAGGACACATCAGAGAGACTCAGCCGCACATTTGTTGAGGAGTTTGTATCAGAGGAGTTAGCGTAGTTATTTGTTTATTAGCTTGTAACTGGCAGTGACTGACACGGTGTTAGTGGTTGTGCTAAGGCAAAATTTTTTTTCTCTGTACCGACAAGGTTTTGATGGCCGGTGACAGAGCAGACTGAATCAAGATGGTTAGCGTTAGAGGAAACATCAGAGAGACTCAGCCACATGTTTGAGCCTCAGTCGGACCCAGGCTCAGATGAGGACTCTATTGTGACCAAAATGAGAGACTAGCAGATGTATCAGAACGGCTAGCACAGTTAGCATCTTTTGTTTATGTAGTTTGTAACTGGCAGTGGCTACCACAATGTTAGTGGTTGTGCTAATGCTAACTCTGGCTCTCTGAGAAGTATTGAGAAGGTTGCAGGTTTATTTAGCTCCGCCCCACATTCCCACAAGTTGACTGGATTGGTTCCTTGGTTTTATGACGTATGAATATACTATCTGAATGCATTTTTATGAGACTGGTTAAAATTCTGTTTTGGACCCCAGTGCAAATTCAGAAACAGAACAACCAGTAGTTTAGTAACAAAGTCTTTTATCGACGAGTGATGGAGAGAGAGAGTTCTGGGAGAATGCTCAAGGATGAAGGATCCTAGTTCTTTGCAGGAAGAGCATGGAGCTAGATGGTTGGTGAGCAGGTGAATTGTCTGAGTGGGAGCAGTGTTTGACTGACGTGGCTGGAAATGGCAGTGAAGCAGTCAGGTTCAGCAGGAGCAGCCAGCAGCCAGCAGCACTGGAGCAGGCATGAACTGAGGTAGAGAGAAATACTGGTGAGGAATCAACCAAGGTAACGAGGAGCAATCAATCAGAATTCACACTGCAGCATTTCAGTAGCCTGGGGTGTTACCACATAGAGCGCGAAAGAATCTGGTGGCAAGTGAGTGGAGACCTGGGATTCTTATACTGAGCTTGATGAGTAATGATGAACAGGTGAGCCAGGTAATCAGTGCTGTGCTACGCCCCTGATGAGAAGCACACACAGACAAGGGGGAGGGGACACAGTGGAAGACAGACGGAGAAAATGAACACAGGAAGCACTGTGAAATTCTTGTTGTCACATGGGGGACTGTAACACTGTCACTGGTTCACTGCAGTTCCAAGGTGGAAATATTTAGTCATTGTGTTGACTTTTAACAAGGTTAAACACTTGATTTTCATCGGAGGGTGTCTTTAATAAAAAGTTAATCAGCAAAATGTACTAAAGTATCAAAGTACTTCCATAGAAAAATATTCCGTCTGTGATATATTTTTGGGAATTACATCATTATTGCGAGTACTAATGCAGAAATGTGTAAGCAGCAATTTCACAGTTGTAGCTGGTCGAGTCTAGTGGTTTCCAAAGGCTCGGCCCCCTCCACAGGGTCACAAGACAAATCTGGTAGTCTTGAGATGATTAATGTGGTAGGAAAGAAGAAAATACAAAGTTCTGCTACATAAATTTGTAATTGTTTGCAATTTTAGACTTTTCTCTAATGTTTTTGTGAAATAACGGGCCTCCTTTCAGCACCAAACAGTTATTTAAATGAAACCATCTGAGAAGTTTAGGAAATGTCTCAACTCATGGACATTTGAAATGTGTCAAAGAGACATGGGATTTTTTGTATGGAGCTACGGGACAAAGGAAAAGGGTCTGGTTGAATTGGTTGAATTGGTTGAGCTGGTTGAATTAACAAAGTGCTGTATTTTACAAGGTAAAGTCATGTGTTTTTTTATCTTTTTTTTTTTTACCTTAATCTGAAAAGAAGCTACTTACCATATTTGTTAAATTAATGTTACCTACCTCAAACTGTACTTAAGTACAGTACTTGAGTGAACTTAGATTCTTTCCATTGCCACTGAGAGCAGCAGGTGTTTTGATGATTTCGTTAGTGTAAGGATTACATGAAATGTCATATAGTCCATGCTGCTTTAAAATGGGAATGTTTTCAATTGCAATTCTTAAGTAAAAAAGAAATCCACTTATTTTACTTTCCAAGAAGTCTATTGTGCATTTTTGGTCATGACCCTTGTTATCATCTACAGAGAACATACCTTATACTGAGGGCTATTGTAAATGTATAGACATGGCCAAAGCTATATCAGATATACAATAACGTCTCAGCCCGGGGGCTCCTTGTTGTGTGCTTATCTCCTCTATCTAAATCTACAGTCTGCTCTGATTGAAGCTGTCATTACAGCTGGCAAAGTTTTGGTTTTATCATTGCAGCAAGGTTCACGGTTATTATTTTCCATGACCTTCCTTTGCAGCAGCACATGGTCCAAGAAAAGAACCATTTTTACATCAGAGGTTATCCAAATAGATTAAGTCTCTCTGCCAACTCTCAGTCCCTGGACCCCTGCCTGGTCAACCACTGCTTTTTGTCAGTTCTCAGTATCTCTGCTCCACTGTTATTAAACAGTTGCATTAGTACTTAATGGAAATACCGCAGTGTGTGTAACAGCAGTCCAATATCCCATTAAGACACCATTGTAAGTGTCATATAGAGAAACCGTGTCAAGTCATGCCAGATTAACTATACTGGCTGATAAATAAATCCTAACTTATCTTCTGGAAACATCACAGTGTTTCTTCCATCTGCAGCACTCGTGCAATACTCGATTCATATTTGTACTTTTTAAATGTGCCTAATTCCCTCTATGATTTTCTCTCTCTCTCTCTCTCTTCACCAACATCATAACTCAATACTTTTAGTCTGTGGACCATTTGTTTATGTTCATCCATCTCACAACGCAACATGAACATGGGTTCTGTTCGATCATGTCTCATGGAAAACAGATGATGGTGCTGGGATACTTTTCACTTTGGGATGGATTACAAAATGTAATGAGCAGTTTTTTACTTCTTCCTCTACTGAGTCTATTAAATCACTTTTCTGCTTGGCGGTAGCTCATTCATTTCTGTTACATTTTGCACCTGCATTTTTCAGAGTCACACTAAGCTTGATTTAATTACATCTGCCACTTTAAAAAGCTACAGTAATAAATGTTTATTTTGTGAAAATGTATTGCCATTATCTCAGGATAAGCTTTTCTGTGTCACACTATAACGTTTGGGGCCCCAATCCCCTGAGATCCTTAAGATCCTCCCGAGCCGCAGGTTCACTGTACTGTAGTTGGATTGTGGTAAGACAAACACTGAAGGCTGTGGAGGGACTGCATTCACAGTTTTCACACACATTGTATATCTCTGTATGGTATGGCTGGTGCTTGATTACAGATTGGTGACATTGACAGAAACTTTTTTTTTTTCCTGGCACACAGTTGGTTCATGGGCCACCACTTTCATCTTGTTGCTTTGTGTCTCATATTTAGAATAATTAAATTTTTTGATGTAGACAGCCCGATATAAACATTTCATTAAAAAGGACTTTGTATTTAATTTGACCATGTGTGTATTTTGCTCTCCCAATATGTTCTGTTGATGCTGTTTCAAAATAAAGGAAAAAAAAGGAGAAAAATGACTTTAAAGATCCCCTCCTGACATGTTTAAGACATGAAAAATATCCTGTTTTGAATAATAATTTGTCTGATATGTTATTTCCAATGAAAAAAAGTCTAAAGGTTACATATATTCCATCTACATCATTGAGAAATGCAGATTAAATGCTGCTACTGCAACAGGAAAATTCACAGAGGACTCAAGCTTTCACATCACGTGTTTAAGTTGTTACCCCCGGCCAATGACTGTCATCTCAACTAGTTTTGATGTCGCAGAAACCTGCTCGCAGTAAAAGTCTTAAATTCTAAGCAAATAAAACTGGCATCAACAATGATTCCATGCAGGTGAGTCATGAGTTCATGTAGAAACCAGTTTGCTGAATTTTTTAAACCCCCCCTGTACTGTATGTCTCTCATATGGGTTAATGTCCACCACTGCTCTGTTGATGCTGTTGGACATATGTTCTTATAACTCCAGACTGTTCCACATGACTTTCCAAATAATTTTGGAATTTGGTCACACACGAATTCACATCTTAAAAGCTGTGATTCAAAGATGATTCGTATCATGTTGTTTTCGAAACTTTCCCATTGAAGTGCTAATTGCCAGACCTTTTTTTATGGCTAAAAATGCTGTTAGAGTGGCTCTCAACTACATATGACCTGACCTTGTTTTAGTGGCTGTCATTTTTATTAAGTACGTTAGTTAAGAGCTTGTTACATTATTTTATCTGCCACCTGGGTGTATCTGAGAGGACATGTTGAGTACCAGTCAAATTCAGACGAGAAAAGAAAAGGGACAAGTTTTCTGTCATTGGCAGGTTGAGATGCAGTGAGAAAGGAATGCTGGTTGATGTGCCAAACCTCAGGCATTTCCTTTCCTTCCATATTGTCTGTATTTGTATTTATTGATTTCTGTTTTTATACTTGAGAACTTTAGATTTTGTAAAATCCCTTTTTTAAAAAAAAAAAAACCAGGGCAGGGACACATTAGAGGAACAAAAACACATGGCATACAGCCAAAGAGTTTTAGCCGTATACTTCTGCTGAAAAGTTTCAGATGGACGGTTCATCTGGACATTAAGCAGGACATCCAAATAATAGATCCAATTACTTCATGCACAAGTTATGAATCAGACAACATGTGCTCAAACAATTTCTGTCTTTCAAGGCCTCACATCTGCATAACAGCCTGCATATATGCTCTCTGATGGATATACATCTAAATGTGTATACTCTCACGTGTATTTATATATGTACAGTATATGTATCGAGACCTTCTCAAAGCTTAAGTGCTTTCATTCTGTTTAGGTGTAACATCATTGTCTGTGTTTTTGGAAATGTGCTGTATATCCAGCAGCAGCTGAGCACAGAAGAGTTTGTTTCCGAGCTGATACCATTCTTCACGACAGCGTTTCCATCATTATAATAAACCCATTTACACCTGCTTGAGGCTGATCTCCAACACACTCTGGGGGTCATGACTCTTTTCTCACTTTTCCAATCTTGGAACATCTGTTTTGGCTTCCTTGAGCTTTGCCTCTGCCAGACTACGGGGTGTTAAAATTTATGAGAGCCCCGGAGGGGACTCGTTGTTTGTTGGTACACACATTGATTTTCTTTTCAGGAAACAGCATGGGGACTGAGGCCAACTGAAATAGAGAGTAATTACAAGGGAAAGGCCACCCTGGTGAGTGCAGGTTCAGTAAGACAACAGAGAAAAAACATGTCAGGTCAGTTTGATTTAGGTACAACAGAATTAATGTTCGAATGCTTGCGCTAGCTTGATGCCTGTTGTTAGTTAGTAATCATGCCTAATTTTCATGCCAAACACATGTTTATGCGTGACCAATTGGTCTCTGTTACATGTCGCAGTTAAGTACAACAGACTTTTAAGAGCTAACTAAAAAAGACCTGCTATAATTCCAAGTCACACTAAGGTCAGCTTCTCTACATCTTGAGCACAAACCAAATATACAATATAAAATGCACATTTTGTAAGAAAAAAATGTAACACTATTATCTAAAGTGGTGTTGATTGTGCCAAACCGCAACAATCAAAAAACAGTGATGAGGTTACAGTGATGGCAGTGAAAGGCTGAATTAACAAAAGGGCAAAGCCAGCAAGTTGGCGCCCCAAACCCCCAGGAGACTAACAGCAACTCCTTCATAGTGTGGCAACTGACCACTGGCTTTACCAGTATTTTCTTGAAGTAATGGGTGCTGGATTTCAGACATAGATGGTGGTAACCAGCAGAAATTACAACTGTCACTGGCAGAGTTCATCAGCTCTTGCTAGCTAATTATGTAACATTAGTTTCATGAGTTGGCTGAGAACACTGTGTCTGGCTAACTTACTCTTAAGTATGCACTTGATGGCTACAAACAGGATACTGTGCTAAAAGATAGAGGCTAACGCTATATGTTCCTGGCAATCCATAAAGTGGGATTGGCTCTATATTAAATCTGTCAAAGTATCACAGTGCAGAGTCCACGGGACATGCACACAGCCTGTATTCAGAAATTGAGACTTAAAATGAGCTGTCAGGACTTTCGTAACTGTGTGATGTCACAACAAACCAGTCTCTGCCCTCAGCCATGCCCCAAGCCCAGCCCACCTGGACCCACTGTCCAACCTTACAGGATTTGGTTTCTCTGAATTTTTTTTTAAAATCTGAAATCTACTTCATTTTTATTCAATCACTCAGAAAACAGTCAGCCAATCAATATAGAGGTTCAGAGCCTCTCTTCTGATTGGCTCACTGACCTGTTGTTACTAGAGCTCCAGAGAAAAGCCTGAGAGAGAGAGGATGTAAAACTAAATCGAGATAGTTTTTGGTTCTTAAAATCACAAATACATCTTCTCATAGATGTCAACACTTGAAATAAAACAAAAGGAAATGTGTAAAATATGGGACAAGAGAAAGGTCTTTCAGGATCAGGTATAACTGATAACAAATTTAATTTTTTAATTCTGGCTCAGCTAGACTACCATATATCCAATAAAGAACAACACAGAGCTGCTAAGATTAACCTAAACTCCTGATTGTAAACACTACACAGTAGATGTGTTAGTCTTGAATTTTTTTTTAAATGTAACTTTTAACCAACAAAGTATTCAAGGAGTTAATAATGTGCTCTGTGGCCTTGGAAATAGGTTTCTATTATCATAACCAAGAGCAGAGGGTAACACTGTTTAATCAATTCCTTACACTTTTTCTCTTGTGTTTTGGGGTTTGGAAAGGCAAAAAAAAAGTCTCTAACTCTACCAAACTTTTTATACATGGAGACAGCATCACTTCAGCATCCAAATCCAAAGTTTGACAGGCCTTCTGTGCCTGCTGTCGCTAAGATAAGATTGGAAACTTGCTGTTTGGTGCAGTGTATTGTTTAACAGTCAACTGATTTGCAGTAATTTGATTAATAATTTCTTAATTAACAAAGGGTCAGATGAGTCTTGCTCACTTGATCTTGAGTCCCTGTCTTTTCAAAATAAAGTTCATTATTTCAGCATAATAATATTGTGCGCAATGCACTGAGAGAGAGAGCGGGTCAAGCTTTTTCCTGGCCCATATTCCATCCATGGATGAGGAAGCCAGCGGACGTGATGAAGCATTGGTTCCCTGTGATCTCGGTAATGCAAACAGTCTCAAACAGTCTGATTCATCTGCTCCTATCAAGGACAAAATGACAGCACACTCTACAAGGATTTAACTGAGAAATGCTACTGCAGTTGGTTAGCATTGTCCTACTTAATCCAAACCGTTTAAGACAAAGTCTGCTTAAAAAACACATGCAGAGTGTGACCAATCCTCTTGTTTGCTCTGAGAAAACTCTTCATGCCATTTACTCAGGGAACAGTCAGATGAATTCAGCTTCCAATAAAGCGAATGCTCAGTGCTTGAAATGGATAAGGGGTCAAAAAACAAGTGCTATGCTTTTGAGTGCAGCATGTGAATGTGTTTAGCGTGGAATGCAGGATATGCCATGTAAGATTCACAGCCCCGCTTTGATCAGCGCTCGCCCTGATTTACAGGGCCTGGATCGAAGATTTGTGTGTGGTTTTATTGGCGAGAGTAAGTCGAGGATAGCGTTCTCTCAGTTCAAAGGCTGTTTTTTTTTGTGTATATAGGTGAGGGCCATACTGACTTCATGGCCAGATATGTCAAAACAGGTTAGGTATTAGGTAAGAAAGTGTGTGTGGCGAGGGGCTGTCTTGTAGTCATGCTCAGGAGCAGTTTGTCGATGTTGACCTCCTTAAATCACTCCTTCGTGCCTGTGTGTGTTTCTTATCACATCCCAGAATAAAAACTAAACCAAACACAATGTGAGGTCGAATGTGCTTTGTGCCTTCTCAGTTAGCATGGTGGGCGAATAGATGTCTATGTATCCAGGTTAAAACTAGACCGAATCTGTTTAAAACAGTTTTAGACGTCTAGGTTACACATGTTTTTTAAATAAGTATTTAAATGACTGTGTGTCAACATGTATAGAAGGTTTACTATTCATGTTAGGACATGTTAAACAAGACAAAAAAGTTAAACTTTTAACCAAATTTGTCCCAGTTTTAAACTATATGCCTATTCATCTTTTTTTCTTTACCGCAACCATGCTTGCTATGTTTCTATTGTTACATGCCTCAGTTCATTCAGACAGTTACTGTAAAAAAAATAATCAAATAAATAATTAATTTGAAGAGGGTGGCAGAGGCGTGTGTTTCAGTTTTGTTGGCATCGAGTGTGACCAACTGCAAACAAACACAGCCTGTGTTTATTTTGCCACGGCCCCTTGGAAGTCAAGAGTAATGAGGATGTTGGTTTTGGGGGGTGAGTTGTGGCTGCCATTGTTTTGTTGCTCAATGAACATTACCATAGAGGAGTGCTTGGTTTATGTGGTAGCACCTCTGTGAAGCTAACTCTTCAGTCCCTCGCTGGGTGAATTTTCACATAATATTTCCAAGTGTAATGAGGGACAACTGGATTTTACACGGAGGAATTCTCCTTTGTTATTTCATATGCTGTAAGAATACTTGTTCACAAAATTTAATAAGATGCTCCATACGTATCTCCAGCCTCCATCCTGTTGTTGTTAACAGATAAGGGCTCTTGCACTCGCCACGATCACAGCAGGAGATCCATTTGTCAAACAGGCAAACCCGATACCGGGCGCCATTGTGCTCCTTTCAACAGCTCCAAACGGTGACACTGCCCCTCCTACTCCCAGGGGACAAGCTTTAACCCCCACCCCGTCCCCATCTCACTGTCATCCCTCATCTCTAAAAGGAGGCTTTGTCACAACGTCTCACTTTGGCAGTTTAACTTGATAGTTACCATTGAGTGCTTGTGGGTGGCAAAGGGTACAATTTCCTCTGGCTAGATAATAAACTCCAACAATTACTGGAACCTTCCCATGGTGGACCCACAGATCCTTTCTCTATTTGCCTGTCCTTCTTCCTTGATCTCTTGGTTCTCCGTCCATCTATCTTTCTATTATTCAAAACCTATAGCAATCAATCTTTGGTCCCCTCCCACTGCACCGTGGTGAAGATAGTGGAATATTCCATGCAGCCCTACCAGCAATGATTTAGCTCCACAGCTCTGCAGCAAGCATGAGCCAACCCACTCTGTAAGCAATCAAGACAATGAGACAAACACATGCACCGTCCCAAAGTCATGCGAGCTCATACTTGCTATTTATTTACACCATGAGATGCCCTGGCCTTTGCTAAACGTCTTCTTCACGCCATGTACGCCTAATTGAGCAGACTGTTGACATTACTTTTCAGTTCCTGCTGTAAAGCAGTACTGGAAGCTTCCCTAAGGTAATTTCTGTAGCACAAATTGCACAGGGCAGATGAGTATGCTGCTGAATGTTGAGTCGATTCCTGCAGGAGAGCTTGTCTACAGCGGCCAAGGCTGAGCTGCGTTTATTGAAGGTTGCTTGATGGGTGGTTTGGATTCCAACAGGTTTCTCTGCTCTCTCTCTCTCTCTCTCTCTCTCTCTCCTGTTGGCTGGCCCAAATTCTTTAAAAAAACATGACTTCATTTACCAAGGGGGAGATTCAAATCCACACTTGTGCCTGATCATGTATTACAGCTAAATGAGTGTATTAATAGAAATGAACTCTCGCCAAATAATCTTTTCCTGTACTTGAGTGGCCACCCAGGTGTTTATGCACATACACACAGTGAATGTGCTTGGATTCAGTTTAAATTTGTGCAGTGTCACTAATCAAACTTGGAGGTTTCTTGTAAAATAGCAGCAAGCTGTGGGTGTTTATAAGAGGGGAAATGGCAGAGCATGAACAAGGAGCACTGAAAGGGCAAGAACACACAGCGATATAATGTAATCCAAGAAACTGGCCCTGTGATTAATTATTCCATTTTGAATTTTATAATGTTAAATTTTGTTAAGACTGCTGGAAAGCATCTCTGAATATTTTTAGGAGCGAGGGCGAGAGAGAGGACATCCTTGTCTTGTGTAAAATGATGTGATATGATAGTGGCCATAGCTGATGTGTATAGTGATTTAATCAGTTTAATTAATGACTCTCCAAATATACATTTTTTGGGTTGATATATAATAATCAAGTATTTAGTATGAGTGAAGAAAAGCTGCAATAAGTTTGCGAATTGGTCAGAGGATTCAACTCAACTTCATGATTGTTTTTAATGCTGTTTTTAAAAACAATTTTAAAATCCATCAACAGAAAATTACCAGTGAAAAATATTTTCACTGTTTTCTGATATTTTACTCCAAAAAAAACAATTAATCAAACGATTTATCAAATAACTAATTTCCAAATCAATTAATAATGAAAATAATTGGCGGTTACAGCTGTATTTTTCTTACAGTCAAACCACCATTGCATAAGGGAGTTCAACAACAGCCCACATGTGTGATCCAAACTCAAACTGTGTGTTCATGGGAAAAATGCGAACCAAGACCACAAAGCAGACACACGTTAAGTGAACGTGTTGCACATTGAGGCCATTTACATGATGGTGTTCTTTCACTAACCATATGCCTCCTCTCCCTTTTCACCTGCAATCTTCCTGCCTACCCCATTGCATACACACACACGCACGCACGCATGCACGCACGCACAAATGCACAAACTCACACGCTCTCCCTTGAGGATGATCCTTTACCAGGCTTCCCTCACTCTCTGGGCAGCATGCTCAGTAGGGACCGGGGCATGAATGAACGACCTGGAAAAATGGAGGGTGTGCGGAAGTGGAGCTGCGAGCCTGGCCCATTATGCTTCCCAAGGTTCATTCACTAAAAAAAAAAAAAAAGATGCACATGGGGAGAGGGAGGACAGAGGTATGGCCCCACCCAACCTGCTCATCCTCCCACCCCCACACCAGGGACTCCACTAACATGACATCATGTCTCTGTCACAGAGCAGACTGTATTGTTGTCAGTGACTGGCTCTAACTTTGTGCTGTCCCTCTCCCTCCCTCTGTCCCTCCCTCCTCTCTTCCGCTCCCTCGTGTTCTTCTCTCTCTCTCTCTCTCTCTCTCTCTCTCTCTCTCTCTCCTCCTCTGTCCTTCTCTCTTTTTGTTTTGTTTTCACGAACAATAAAGGGACGCCAGAGTCAAGGCTGGAGACATCCTTCCTCTCTCCGGCTATTTAAAAAGACAGCTCTCCCTCCCACCCATCCCTCCACTTGAATAGACAACACGCACCTATACACATGCAAACCTGCACACACACACACACACACACACACACACACACATTGGCTGCACCTACAGCTTTACATTGGCCTCTAATTTCCTTTTACAGCAGTGCCAATGTGCACGCTGTGATCCAGTCAGCCATGATTCCCTCCTCTGTCTCTCTCTCTCTCTCTCTCTCTCACACACACACACACACACACACACACACACACACACACACACACACACACACACACACACACACACACACACAAAACTGCAAAACTGGGAGGTTATCTCAGAGACACTTGAGGTGACATCCCACTCGCTTGTTGATTAAATGCTACCACCCAACTTCATTTACCATTACAGATAGGGAGTGAGGTCCTGTGTGGGCTAGTTAACTTCACATATAGTGTTTAGATTGCTATTTTAATGTTACATTACATAACATTTGGTTTGTATTTATCATTGCCACAATGGTTTCAACAGCCAAAAACCTCCCAAAAAACTCAGCCATCAAAGGTAATATGGAGCTAAGATTAACGGCACGACACATACTCCAGATACAACTGTACCACAGACACCATGCTGTGATTCTGGATATTTTATTGCTCTTCCTGGTGTGTTTTATATGTTGTATATTTCTTCTTTTGTTCTCTATCTGTTTGCAGTCAAAGCAAGTGTCGTCATGCATCATCGGAGGTCATGGCACTTGTCAAAGCGAGTGATCTATATTTATCTGAACTGTTTCTCCCTGTAGGGGTCTGACTGTGTTTGAACTCGGCACAATAAGCAGTTAGTCGCCTGATATGCCTGAGTGCTTGTGTAAAGGAAGGCTGTTTGAAGTATTTAGGCTTCATTTAAACTGTGACATATTGTTTAAATCAGTCATAGCGCATGATCAGTACCATACTCCTAATCAAGTAGGTGAAATTAATGCTTCTCGGCTTTGGTACGGTTTTCTCTCTTCTCAAACTTCTTGCCTTGGAAACAATGAGAGACGTTAAGTGGGCTGATTATGACTCTTGAGTTCTTATGGGTCATTTACTCTCTTTTTGAAATCCACCTTTTCAGTTTAACAATAAATAAAAGTCAATTTAGAGGTTTTATTGACACCCTGTGGTACAGAACCAGAAATTACTACATTTGTTTATCCAGCGCAGCCAAGTAAGAGGTCTGTGTCCTGCTGCAGGGATGATGTAGTCTTTGGCAGGTAAACCAGTCCTTTATCAGAAACTATATCCTACACTGTCATAACAAATTAACAACTATGTTTCCCCCAAGACATTTTATGGGATATGGCAAAAAATGAGGTATCTATAACTGTTAATGGTGCACCATGTTGAGTATCCATAGTGACTGTAGCAAGATTTTCTGAAACAAATGGGTGCATGAGAAGAGCTGTGCATCTGCTTGGTCATTAGGAAAACTCCTTGTATGTGACATCAAAGAGATTCACAGACTTAACACTTTGCCACCCGTCGGCAACAAGTAATGAGACCTGAAGCCGTTCACATGATGGAGACCTTCAGTGTTTTGTTTGGAAAAAAGGTGCAATGAAGTGTTTTTCATACTCATGGATCTCTGCATATTATTAATGAGCTTTGGTGTTTTCCTCTAGTAACTCTACCCATGCATAGCCATGCCGAATGATTGCTTTCCTTTCCTTTGGCACAGTATACCTGACAGACTTGATTACTCTTGAGTCAGACGTTGCAAGATTATACTGTGCATGTGTTCAGATATCTGTTTCACAGCGTCCAGATAAAGGCCCAGTGGGGATTAGAAGTCAGCCTTTATATTAAATGGATTCATGTTTGGTACAGTTGAAAGTACTCCAGTGTACAAGAAATGTCTTGGCTCTTGTTGCAGCCTTTGTACACTAAAGAGAAAATCAGCCCTGACAAATCACACTGCGACTGTCAGGATGTCTGCATATTTGGGGTCTCTTCATCGTCATTGTCAGTACTCATCAGTAACCAATTGCTTTTTTTCTTCTTGTTTTATTCCAGTTGTTTGTTTGGGTACTTTTTTTCTTTTCTTTTTTTTAAATGTGGATTACATAAAATCAATGTATAATACAGCATTGATGATCGTATGATTGATACATTTGAACATTTTTGCCAGTCAAACCAATTTGAATACTACATAGGGTGTATTATTGTTGTGAAAGATTTCAGAGATCAAAGTCAGCATCAGTGTATTTGGATGATGTGGAACTGAGGCAAGAAAATAAATACATAAATTAAATAAAATACTGCTCTGAAAAGCCTGATGTAATATCATACTTTCCTTGTTGTTTTTTCCACAAAGCTCATCACTCCTTTGATATTCATGGGCGAATATCAAAAGAGTCATGTCTGCCTTTAGCACATTTATTGTTTCACTGTTGCAAATTACTTGATTGCAAACTCAAACATCTGCATTAAAAGCCCTATAATCACACACTTGTATATTTGCATCAAGAGTTACTACTTTGATTTTATTTGAGCTCTATATTTTTGCTTCCCAAAATATATCACTCACTTTCCAAACATCTCTGGTAGAGGATATAAAGGAACTAAATCTTTAATGACAGTTACAGTTAGTTTGACTTGGGTTTTCAAATACTAGTGAATGATTCAGAAGGGGAATTTCACTTTGGGCCTGGGTGTTTTCAAAAGGCTTTTACATTCATATATAAGGTGGAGCCCAATCAAAACCATTTTGCTTCCTGCTTCCCACTTTTGTCTTGCTGAACATCACAGAAACACAATAGATAGTTCTTGGGTAAATCAAAGTCTGCGTGGCAGTTACTTGGCAGTCAGCCAAAAAAAAAAGAAAAAAAGAAAAAAAGAAGCCCGATGTAAAAAGTAGAGCTGCACTGTGATTCAAACAGTGATTCACCATCAGTCAGTGGCAGTCTCACCATTCTTCAGGTGAAATGGGTAACGTTAAGTGATGACAGTTGTTCAGTCACGACCTCATTGACCATTAACTGATACACTTGGCCAAAGGCCCCTTCCAAAAGCTTCCTTGGTCCAGCTGTCTCCTCGGGCCATGAGTGACTCCTGAGACAAACCCACTATACTCACCCAACTCCAATTATTATATCAGGTCTCCAGGCTTTTGTTTTGATGCTTTGAAGGATGTTGTTTTGTGTTTGTTTGAGAAATTATGGGTGTCCGGTCTGCAAAGAGAGGAAAAAAAAATTACCTGGGATAGAAAATAGAGCGACCACAATGCTTTCACAATGCTTTTTCCTTCTCCTTTCTCTTACCAATACCTCATGGTGCAACCTGACTCCCTTTCTATTTTAGCTGTGTGTTTATCTAAGCGTCTCCATGGGACAGGCTGATGTGATTCTTTAGTGGACATCCTTTCAGTGTTCCACTATGAGAAAAAAGCAGGATTCCCATGCAATCTATTCCTCTCACACAATCAACAACTGGCCAATACACACATAGTACATGGACCCAAACACATAAATTATATATATATATATATGTATATATATGTGTATATATATATACATATATATATATAGATGATAGATGATAGATGATAGAAAAGTTTTATATTACATATATTGAACTAGTGATACAAAAGAGGAGGTGAACATTATCACACAATCAAGCAATCAAATAAAATACATGGGATTAACATTCTTAAAACAGACAAACAAGCATCTTTAGAGTTATACAGAAAAATAACCTGTGATTATTTTTCTCTATCTTTATGAGGGATGTGTGATGGCATGCTGTACATTTTACCCCCTGTATTATCTTCCTCTTGGGATTCAGCACGTTGGACAGCTCATTTTTTTTAGTGCCTGGTTTTGCCTCTGTCACATAATCCTGAACATTTGTTCACACATGCACAAGCCTTAAATCATATGCAAATAATTTCAGTCAAAGTGAAGTTTTAGAGATCCTTTCAAAGGTTCTGAAGAATAACAATTGTGAAAACCCTTTCCAGGCAAATGAGCTGCAACTGTGGTGTAATTGGTTCAGAATTGATTTCATTAGTATATGTAATCTACATCTGATGGAGAGAGCTACTAATAGTTTGTTTATCAGTTGAAATGGTTTGCATGTCTTTGTCATTATGTGAAGGAATGAGCCTGTATGGAACTCCATTTATCTCTGTGACTTTTTTTTTGTTTACTCCTGTAACATAATCTGAAGCCTCCTGTGAGATAACATCAGTGGAGGGATGGCTTTATACTCCTACGTGACACTGAGCATATCTCTCAATCAACTGCTGGATGATAAGGCAGACATGACTGACAGGGTTTAAACTGAGGGTCACTATGCTAAGATTCAGAGCCTGAGATTTATTATGGTTAACCGTGAAATGCATGGTTGCACCTCAGACTGTGACTGAGGCGCTGTGGTAGTTTGGCATGTGAGCTTCACTGAGGAGAAACAAGAGTCTACAGTCATGCTACAGGGGCTTTGTGGGGCTGTACTAAGGCAATGTGGTGCCATTGGGCTAAATGCTAACATCAACATGCTCACAGTGAAAATGCTAACATGCTGATGCTACCAGGTATAATGTTAACCATGTTCACCATCTTAGTCTAGCGTGTCAACATGCTAACATTTGCTAATTAGCACTAAACAGAAGAGCTGAGGTTCATGGGAACTGCATTTATTTGGTCCTAAAGCAAAGTACTGGAATGGACAAATGAAAACCTTGACCTGAAAGTGACAGTATCACCAAACTTAGTACAGTTCCAGTACTAAATTTCAAGGTAATCCAACCAACAGTTATTGAGACATTTAATGAAAACCATATTTGTCAACCCCACATTGTGGCGCTAGACAGGATCACTAAAATCATGGGAATTCTTTTTCTGGGAACCATGAATGTCTGTACAAAATGTTGTGCCCATCCATTTTGAAGACACTGAGATGTTTCACTGGATAAGTGAAAACTCTAAACTCATGGTGGCGCTTGAGAAAAAGTCAGAGGATCAACATAGTTATTAGGATTCATCCTCTGGGAAACATGAATGCCCTGTACTAAATTTCATCATGACAATCCATTTCCCAGTTGCTGAGATATTTCCGTCTGAGAGTGGTGCACTGCCTGACAGGCTGTTGACATTACCATCCCCCGTACAGCAAACGTGGCTAAAAACAAACTCCGGAGATTATTCCTTAAAAGTGAGTGCTTCACCACTGAGCAAGAGATCTGTCAGGTACAGTCATGGCTCATGTGTTTTTCCACTCAGGGGTGTCATCAGAGCCCACCGTTTTGTAACCAGGACACACACACACACACACACACACACAGTGGTGAGTCAGCAGCATAGTTCAGGTGTGTTTTTTCGGGGTCTGGAGTTCAGCCTGGTCTGACTATTAGGAGACACTGAAGTCATCACACTCAGTATTTCCATTGTCTCAAGTTGTGTTACTGGAGAGATCGTTTGTGTGAGTGGTCCCCCGAAATACTGTTTGCATTAGTCACAGCTGCTGAGCCGTATGCAGCTGAAAAGCAGCGATATTTAAAATGGAATCACCTGTTCCACATCTGAATAGATTAATGGCATAATTATCTTAATAATGAAATACTATATGTACTATTATTACTAATAATTTTTGTATGATGGTATGAAACCCTTGTCCTTTTCTCAATGTCAAAAACATCCAGCTGAACTACTTTGATGAGGGATCAGTTTGTAGAACACGCCAGCATATTTCTAGGATATAAAAGGTTAGCCTGGCCTCAGTCTAGTTTACAGTTTGATTGTGTACATATGTAGTTATTTAGTGATTCAGCGCCAGGATGTCAAAGTCCTGCAAAGTCAGCACTTCCCTTTTCTGTCCATGAACGAGGGGGTTTTCCCCAAAATACTATATGGGCAAATAAACCAAATCAACAAGCATTAAAACAGGAACATTATATCCAATGTGGCAACTCCAGTAAGGACTGTGGGCACCAATAATGCCTGTCTTCGTTGTTTATACCTAAAACAGCTGCTCCGCTGAGTGCACCGCATGTTATTCAAGACAAAGCTGGATTACATGGTGCCTTTCACTAATATCACAATATCGCTTGTCCGCATATGGTAATTGACTGCACGTACACTCCATCTGCTTTGATGTGAGTTGGACTTTGTCCTCAAACAAAATCCCTGACAGAGCTTAGAAAGGTAAACTGATCTCATTCTCTGAATAATAATACATTATAAGACAACAACCACAGCGAAACAAGAGCTCCTTGTCCAAGTCTCACTCTGTAAATCAAATAATTGTGTTCACTGATTCACTAGGTATAAAATTACCCCCACCCTATACTTCTGACTGTCAGCCACCTTCATATCCAAGACCCCATCACCATAACTGGTGGCATATAAATCAGTTATGGTGTTATAAGAAGGCCCTTTAACAGGCAAGAAGCCATAAACCAAAATAGGTAAAGGGCCTCAACTTTAAGCCTTAATTTGTTCAAAAAAGCTCCCATTCACATCTCCTTTCCTTGTTATCTTGGGTTTCACTTGTGGATGCAGGGGACAGTGGTGTCCTTGTTTGATACTAATTATGGTCCTCACCTCAAAAGTTTCCCCCTGGGAACTTCCCTCCTCCCCCTTCTCCAAGGGGCCTAAAGACACACTCAGACTGACTCATTAAGTGTCAAGGAAAATTAAGACAAACCAGAGCTGTCTGAGAAGGTGAAGCTCCGCTGGAGTCTCACTGGAGACTCTCTCTGTCAATTGTCTTATCTTCTCTGGCATGTGGAAGTGTCTCCTCAGGCCTGCTGACTGCTGAAAGACGAATGAGCTCATCAAGATGCTAGACCCTGAGTGGGGTTTCAGTGTTGCAGCCCCAGACAACAGTCTATATGGTCAGTTTTGTGTGAGGTGTTTTATTTTTAGCCTAAAATGGATTACCAAGCTGATCCATGATCTGTGCCGACAAATATAGCCCTCACAAAATGTTTTGAGTTACACTGTTTCTCATCCATCTCCTAAGACAAATGAGGTTATAAGAGTGAAGGTTGCAACTCAAAACACATGTCTCAGCAGCCTTTTCCTTTTTCATTCTTTGGCAACAGGTCCAGTAATTAGGGAGGCTAACCACATCCTTATTTACTCAGTTCTGATAGAGTTTTTCAAAACTCAAATCTCTGTTTCCGATATAGTCTTTCATCACTTAGCGCACTGATAAGAAATGAATGGCTAGATGTACCAGCCTAGTATGGATCAGTATCACCAATGGATCAGATAAGCACAAACAAAGCATTTTGCTCAGAAGGATAATTATACAGTCATATAATACTTCCTCCTCCTCTTCATCCTCTTACACGTTGCTGCAGAGATGAATGAATCGGCATGAGCAGGACTTTCCTCCTGCCACTTTGAATTGGCTTAAATGTCAACAGATGAGAAAAAAAAGGCGATTCACCATGCTAAAGGTCAGCTCAATCAAGCACATTTAACTCTTCAATGAAATGCATGAAGTCTATTCTTTGTGTGGTGGGGATGGTAATTTAGTGGTGGGGCTCTGCCCTCCTGTGGTCAGCACAGAAACTCTCAAGGTGTCTCAGAGGTACAATGAATTATCCTGTTCAGTGGTTTCTGTGACAAATAACTTTGAAGACAAAGACCCTTTAGTTGTATTTGGTTAAAAATTTTCCCCTTGTTTTGAGTTATGCAGTTTGTCAGTACAAATGGATCTTTTT
The DNA here is from genome assembly GCF_002260705.1 of Seriola dumerili. Lineage (NCBI taxonomy): Eukaryota > Metazoa > Chordata > Actinopteri > Carangiformes > Carangidae > Seriola > Seriola dumerili. The sequence continues at coordinate 486,727 of NW_019174941.1, forward strand.
CACAGTAGACATTTTGACATGCCTCTGTAGCAAAAGCACAGGTGTAAATAACAAAGTGAACGACAGCTGAATTCCATTTAGCTGCTTCAGTTTACTGGTATTATGCATGTTGGCACACTGTCACACTGTCATGGGAACCGAAATATACCTGCGCTTTTCCTTGTATGACAAGTCAAAACATCTGCTGTGAAAAACTATGTTGCAGTGGGATGAACATGCTGCCAAAATGATGTCGGTACATTAGAGAGCACATATATAAGTTCTTTAAATCTGCGGGGAAGTGCTTGGAAATATTCAAAAGACTAAAGGAAATAATCACATGACAAGTAATGAAAAGAGCAACAATGGCAGAAAGTAACTAAGTACATTTACTCAAGTAGCCACTGTATTTAAGTACAATTGCAAGTACTTTACTCAAGTATTTCCATTTTGTTCTACTTCAGACCTTTTTCCCAGTACAATTCAGAGGAAATATTGTACTTTTTACTCAACTAGATTAATCTGATAACTATATGTACCAGTTACTTTATAAATCCCAATTAATCAAACACTACAAATACCACCATTAAGTTGTATGCCTCCTCCAACCAGTCAAGTTGCAGGAAATATGATCACAACCTCCCCTTCTGTTTCTGATTAACAACATTGAATAATGGCCAGATGTGTTATTGCAAAACATCATGATGTAAAAGGGAAGTTGACCTTTGACCATTTGGATACAAAATGTCATCAATTTGTCAATCATTTTATCCTATTTGATGTTTGTGTTAAATTTGGTCATAATTATCTTAAGAATTCTTGAGTCCAAGTGAAAGTTTGTACCAAATTTGAAGAAATTCCCTCGAGGTGTTCCTGAGATATCTGGTTCACAAGAACAGGACGTACAAATGGACAACCTGAAAACATAATGCCTCCGGCCCCGGCTATTGCAAGCACAGAGGCATAAAAATGTTGAAATGTTCTTTGTTACCAGTACTAGCCAGTGTACCATTATGTTTTGTTAGTGCTGCTCTGTCTATTTCTTGAAAATGCCAGATTGGTAGTGACTGTGGTTGTTTTGGTTCTTACTAAGTATTCTACAATCAAGCTAACGAGCTACATATCCCTAGCAAATTAAATATTAGAAAATACAGATACAAATATTTCTTTATTGTATAAAGAACTTTAACATGCATCTAAGTTTATTCTTGACCATTATAAGTAGCTAATCTTAATGGTTCACTTACTTGCTTTTTAACCACATTTCAAAGTCATCTCTAGTGTCATCGGGTGACCTCGTCGTGTGATGCAGTTGAAAGCTCCAGAACAGCAAATGAATGGAAATTGTGGTGAGATTATTTTGTCTGCTGGTGTTTCCAGGGTCAACAATGAACTTTTATATATCAGAATTGTTTCTATATGTCTCATACTTTCATCTTTGTTTTTTTTTCCAACTTCTATGGCACTTTTTTTTTTTCGGATGTAAGCTGTATTTTTATACCATGCGATTTTCATGCATTATGTTCTTTTCCCACTTGCATTTTTATTGGATGGCTGTGTTTACAGAGTAACTAGTGAGTTTCCTACTTTAAATTGGAGCTGTCACACAACATAGCCTAACCCAGACTGTAATTCCTGTGGTTTGTCTTATTGTTGCCTGAAGAATTAAGGTAATATGACAGAGAAGTCACGGCAATTAAGCAACGAGTGAAGACACTGTGCAGGAGTTTGTTCACTAATGCTACCAGCTGAAAATATCTTGGCTCTTCAAATTTCTATCCAAATAGTCACGTCAGTCAGCTGAGATACTGAAACGTTGGCTTCTATGTATCCAGGGCTTTAAAATGTCCAGCAGGGCCCATAATATGGATAATAGATTTCCTCCAGTTGAAAAAGAAGCTTGGATAATTCTGTTCATTGTGAACACTGGTGAAGCATGAAACCACACACAGAGGGGCATGCAAGAGCTGCTCTTTCAACTACAGCCAAAATATGTTCATGGAGGTTTGTCTTTCCCTCAGCACTTCACAACATTTTCCACCCAAAACATGTTTCTGTCCATCAACTGCTATTGATAAATAAAGCTGATGATTATAGTTTGTTGGTTGTTTGTTTATTTCTGATCTGGTCTAAATTCTGGTCACATTTTAGCACATTTTCCAACCACCTACCATGAGGGAGTGTGGAAGGATTTTGAGGATTATGTCAAACTATCACAGAAAAATGTATTTGCTACTTCTTTCAATTATAAACACAATCTTTCTGAATTTAAGATTCAGGCTTAATAAAATTGTGTGGTGTCACAATCAATCAAATTAATTCATTACAGCCTAACTGATAAATTACTTACATGTTTTTTTTTTATTTTATGGTGGTTACTCAGTAAGTCCGTAATCTCAGTGAGGAATTTACTTAAAAAGTAAAAAGTAAAATTTTTTATAATGTTACTTATGTTCAAGACATGGGGCCACTATTGATCCAACAGCTCAAGGTAATTTGAATGGGGGAATATTATTGCTACACAACAAACACAATGAAATGGATCAGCAGCTAATATATCATCTTTGAAAATAAATTGGTTGGGGTTAGGTTGGGTAAAACACAACCCCCCCCCCCCCCAAAAAACAAAAAAACAAAACAATACGCATTCATCAAATTGACAGGACGCACACCCAGAGGGTCTTGAAGTAATCAAGAAACACACAATGTCTTGATTCACACCAAATCGGATCTTGAAAAATTGAAATACAAATCATACTGTTCAATATGAATCATGTCTTTTACCCCCAAGGTCTGCGTTCCTTCTGAAAGACCTGTCATAGTATGACTTTCACGCTTTTGCCACAAACTGACGACTTGGCCTCAAAAATGAGAAATGTTTTCCTTATTGTTCCTTGTAGAACTTCAAACCCAAAGTTTAGAAAAAAATAATATTAAATTTGCCTGTTAGTCATAGTTACCAATACACCAAATCCTGCTTTCAGATGGATGGATAAAGCTCCATCACATCAAAAGAGTTGTTTGGGTTTTTCCAAAATTCTTTCTCTTTTTCTTCATATTCAGTAATGTCTGAGGTGTTGCATTTGTTATTTGTCCACCTCCATAAAGGCCTGTTTCTTAACTCAGGTCACTTTGAGGACATAATATCTTGGAGGATAAAGAATGAGGTGGGAATAATGAAGCAGCAACACCTCCAAGTCTTCTTCATTTTAGATTTTGGCATTGAAAACAAACCATCAACAATGTCTAGAGCCCAGAGAATAGTTGCAGCAGCTGTACATGAAAAAAGCAAAAGGTGTTGTTTTGATGTATGGGTTATCACAAAGCAATGCGTGAGCCGGCTATTTGTGAAATCACTACATACTACCCCAAAACTGCCCACCCACTGGAGAGTCAGCACACAGAATAATCAGGAATAATCTACAGTTAGATATGGATGACATATGTGCAGACACCGCTTCACATACTGCGCATCATTTACAGCTGAAAATTCAGTTGGGGAACGTGTGGTCTGCAAATGTCTGAGTCAAAATATCCTGGAGGGAGCATTCTCTCAGGTTGCAACACTTCTTGTGGTCACAGAAAACCCCGAAAGAGCAATGTGGTTTAGGTGAGAATACGCTTCAGCGGAGGTCACTTATTAGAGCTGTCTGTGTCATCTAAACCCAAAAATGAAAGGTTTTCCTCTTTGAGGATCTCTAAATAGTTATTTTTACTTTAAGTGCATAGGGGTCCTGGAGAGGACAGATTAAATCATTTAAAAGCCTCTCCCTGCACTTCTTGAATAGATGTAGTACTTGGTACTTAGGCCAAGGTCTCCTACTGCACTGAAGCTTCAGTGATGTCCATCACTTGTAAGTCACTTTGGATAAAAGCGTCTGCTAATGTGAGGTAATTTAAAAAGCATACACAGATCATAGGACGCTGTCTGATAGGCAATCAGGCAAGCACCTAAAAAGTAGTTGTTGACTATTTGTGCCGCAACATAAGTGTATTTATGATTAAATAATGACACATCATCACTAATGTGAAGCACTTGAACCGATATATTTTTCCCAAGGGCTTTTTTAAGAGCTGCAGTTCTAATCCATACTGTGCCATCTACTGGCAACAAAAATAACAGCAGCAGCTGTAGGTTAGTTGATATGCGCCATCTACAGGTAAGGAGAGGAATGGCTTCTGCAATCAACACTTGTGCCACCTTCAGACAATGGGTATTACAGTTACGACTGATTTCAACAACTGCTGTTTGCATTTCACATTTTACATTACATACGTGCAAAATGTAAGTTATGTGAACTGCAGTTAGCTGAGAACATGCGCTGACTTAGTTCTGTATCTGGTGCAGAGCACTGGAAAAGACATGAGTTATTGATATAATTTGTATTTCATATATATATATATATATACATACATACATACATACATATATAGACTGGACAGTGATACTCTATGATTATTTTAGTTTAGCTAACAAGAGATAAAGGTGTGGTACCACTGATGCTATTCTTTTACTTCCCTGTAGGAGGCAGTTTGGAGAGAGTGCAACTTATTCCCAGTGACTGAGCAGCTAAATGAGCCTGATAAACGTGAATGTGTGAGTTTGTGCGTTATGTATAGCCTAGTTCTATGAGGCACTTTGCATCTAAAAAAAGACATGGTGGTATGCAATCACACATAACAATAGATCTGTCTTCCTTCCATGAAGTAAAAGAAGAACGTGCGGTTGAACATTAGCATTTATGCGACATTTTCAGAGTACTTATGATTAGGATTCAAATAGTAAGCACAAGTTCTGCACGATGGTCGAAGTTGACCCATGACAGATGTTTTTGCAAAGTGGATGGCCTTAATTACTGGTGATGTAACATTAGAGGCTCTGGTGCACAGCTCTCTGTCTGTTTCTTCATTGTAGTCCGATACTTCCGGAGGTGGACGGACTTTTTCTTCTGAGGGGACAATAAAACAAAGCACATGGCACTGGCATCACAGAGCCTAGATTGAGATAATGACAGTGGGCCAGGAGATTGGAGTGCCCGAGATGAGTACCATCTAAATAGCCTCTACAAAGGGCTTGAGAACCCGATCTGTTTTTGTTGGGCTTTGTAGTAAAACTTCTCCAATTCATCTCCTGCTCATTAAAATTCCTGAGACTAGATGAAGTGGAAACCAATGATGCTCGCTCAAGTCCTGGACAGTATATATGCTTTAGAGTTATAACCTCAAAATCAAAGCACAATCAAGCTAATGTGCCCAAGGAGAAGAGACAAACTTTGAGAATTAAAGCAAAAACACAATTGTATTGATTAACTACACTTTATAGACCATGACTGTATATTTTAGAAGTCAAAAAAGGACTGATTGTCATAGGACAGATTCTTATTCTTAAATCCCTTTATTGATCTTCAAAGCATTTACTTCCATCCATCACCATCCTGTTTCTGAAAACCCTCATTGTCATCACTGACGGTGATTGCCAAGTAAACACTGAGCTATTTCAAGCAGCTCTGTTGTTTTATTTGATTCCACTGTTGCTCATGGTCTGGGCTTTGCACACTCCCTTGCCGGCGACTTCAAAGGCAGCTCCCTTGTAGGTTGCAACACACTGGCCGTCTGTGCGGAGGTCTGGCTGAACCTGTTCCCATACCTTCTTTTTAGGGTTCAGCTCTTTGTCCGGTTCACCTGCAATGGAGAAGTCAGATTGATATATTAGACATTCTCTGGTCATCCATCACACATGCAGGATTTATGGATCCAGTGGTGATGTTTTATGAACTTTTTGTGGTATGTCATGCCCGCATATAACCTACTCAGACAGTGTTTTAATATTGGAGTGCTAAGACACATTGATGGATGACTTTAAATTTTCCTCGATGGATTTTTCACATTGAGCATACACTGACACAATCAATATAACAAGCCGAAGCCAATAAAAATTGTGAGCAAATGACCAACAGTTATATTGATGATTTATCAGGCTAATTCTAATTTTATTCCTCCCACATGAATGGTGAATAGTGTGACTATCTACCATGTTCTATTACAACATTAGCTTTCTGAAACTGCCATTTGTTCTTAGCTGTAATTCAAAACATCTAAACTGAACTACTCAGAATCAAAATATGCATCCAGGGAAAACAATTAAGTGAAGTTCTCATTTCACGATGGCTTTGTTTTTTTGATGTTGCTTGGCACTTGTGAAAATTCAAAGTCGGTACTGGCTGGCTTCTGTCTGGTGTCAACTTTTTTCCTCTCTGCACAGCCATCTCAGGGTATGAGGACACAAATGTGTTTCATATCCCAAGGCTGTGATTTCTGCTGGTTTACAACCCCAGAGTGGCAACAATCAAGTTTTGATCAGAAGCGTGAAAGAGATTTTGATGAGCAACTTGCGCACATTCTTAAGTTCAAGCAGAAGTACTGGGCCCCATTAGTCAGGCAAATGGGGGCAATTACAACCATACATTCACACCAGCAGTGGAGTGGCTCTATAAGTGAATCTATACCACAGGGCTCTGGTGGGAGAAAAGAGGGAAACAGGAAAAAGACAAGCGTCTTTCACCCCTTATTTTCCATTATATTAACTTAAGAAAACAGCCCACCACACAAACAAACAATCAACCAATCCAGTCTTTGCTCTACTTCCACTTCTGTTTTCTCTTGAACTGTGTTTTTATTGAATTGTTTCAATATGACTCTTATTTTTTAATGTAGCATCCATAAAAATCATTCAGGCCAGCTTTTGGAGTGGCTGGGACATGTGTACTGCAGCAATGAAAGCCTTGGCTGATGGAGTCTTCCTGTGGGTACTTGGTTGGACCACAGATCCACCTTCATCATATCCTCCTCTTCAATTTTTTTCAAAGGGATCTCCCAATTTGGTTATTGTTCTAAAACAATATGTCAATAACAAGACCAATCAATCTTCCCATATTCAGCTTGGAAAGCTTTTAGAACCACTGGACTGGATTTGGTGGTGGGTTTTTTTTCACGCCACTTCGCACGAAGGACTTTGATTCTCATACGGTCGAGTTGATGTGTTCATTCGTATGTTCATGTTGTTTCTCTCAAAACAGTTTACATTAGTTGAACTTAACGGGACAGTTAAGAACTTATCTTTCCAACTGACTATAAAAAAAAAAAAAAAAAAAAAAAAAAAGAGTAGGTTAGATTCCTAGCAATGAACAATGATTAGTCTGTCAAATCAGCAGTCACAGGCCATTTAGCCACCACCAAACAGAGCTGAGGACTCCTTTAATGAGAGCTTTGAGTGGGGTCTGAGAACGCATCATGATTGGTGTCTTCAGAGGGATGTATGTTGAAAATGGCAAGTTTTTTCTGGCAGCCAGAAGGTTCAACGACACCCTTCATTTCCTAAAGACAGAGGTACTTTGTGGATACTGATTCTTTCAGTGGAATCAACTCAATGACAATCACTCAGTGGTGATGAAGCATCACGAGTGTCTGGCTGATTTGAACATCTAAGATTTATGCTAATGATTAATCAGTAATCGGGTGTTGGTACCTGGGAAGCCCTGGAAAGTAACTCTGTCCCCTGGTGCTGCTCCAGTTGGAGGATCAAGGATTTCGACCTTGTCTGGCGAGCTGGCACACATGACCATAGCCTGGGACACCACTCCTCTCATCTTGGCTGGCTTCAGGTTACACATCAGGACTGCCATGCGATTCTGCATCTGCATAGTGGACAGAAGATTAAATACATTTTTACAGTCCATAGGCCTTACACAATAGAGAAGAACAACAAATTATACCCAATTTACTGAAGCAGAAAAAAAAAAAAAAAACACCTTCAACTGATGTGGTCTGTTTGGCTTCGGGACAGAGAATTTCATAATCCAATATAAACCATAATGCCAAATACCAGTCTCTCCTTTTAAAATTATTGTGTCCAATGGGTTTATGGTTTGTTTGCCTCATTTCATAACCCAAAGAGAGCAAACAGGAAAACATTAGATGCTTGAGCCTGGAGACCTCTGTGGCTCACCAAAATTTAAAGGAAGACTAAGCGTAAGTTTCTGCCAAAAGCTGAGAAGAAGAGAAATCCAGCATTTCATCAGATGATGTATGCCAGATCTTAAGAAATAATCATACCTTTCTTTGAAGGACATCCTTTTAGGAAATGGCAACATAAATCTAAACTCACTCATGTTGCTCTGACAGAGTTTTGGTGGTAGTTTTCATTTTTCATCTGCAGGCAGTTTTGGCAAGCTGGGGATAGTGTGTGAATGTTTTGTAACGGTATTTACAAAATAGACTGTTCGACTTGAGCAATATTTCATGTGTACTGCAGACACTTGTCCTAACTGTTATTTTATGATTTGCCCTTCTCAGTCTTGTATTACTGAATATTTATCCACACTCAAAAGCACAGCCAGAAAACTTGTAATGTATCTCCTCGGATATTCCCCTCCTGCTTGCTTTGACAGAAACAGATAAAGCCTCATATAAATAAGACAGTTAACAAGAAAGTCAAACAGGAATTTGATTTTAGAGTTATTTCCTCTATGAGTAATGTACTGACAGACACATATAAAGCAGCAAATAGCACTACCTTTCTCACTGCACTCAGAGAGCACTTCTTAAGGCTGTAATACTAAATTCCACTGCTGCAACACACGCTTAGATTTGAAGAAACAACTGCGTAATATTTGTCTGTGCGCATGACAGAAACTGTGCTGCTGTTGTCCGACTGTGTTTTTTGTATACATGATTTCAGCAGGCATACATTTAAATGATGAGCACTGTCTACCTATGATGCGGAAAAGTAATATAAAAAGACTTCCTGGTCTAAAAACCTGAAGACAAATTCTGAAATACTGTCGACCATAAAAGTAACTGGTGCTTCTCATTCAGATGAAATCCTACATACAGATTGTTTTTCTTCAGGAACAGATCCAAACGAAAGAAAAATAAACCCTAATATTTGATGGAGATTGTGAATCACCAACATAAAATGTGTTTGACCACTAAATAATCAGAACAGTCATCCCAAGAAGTCACTTTTAATAGATGAATAAATTCTTATTATGACCATAGTGAGTCATGAATGTGGAAGTGTACAGCGGTGCTTTTGCGTCTAGTGAAAACGAATCTCAAGCAGAGAGCAGTTTATGAAGCTAATATAAAAATCTAATTTGAAGTCTACATCTTTCTCCCTCATGAGCAGACAGTGTAGTATGGCTATCTTATTGGCAGGCGTTGCTTTTGACAACTACAGGCCTGTAATCTGAAACCTGATGGCACATTCAGTGTGTGACTTCATTCAAGTGACTTTTAAATTTTTTTCACCTTTGCATGCAGCAAACATCTTGATAGATTCTTGAGAGGTAGCCAATGCATCACTTTACAAAGATCCCAGTTCTAACTTCTTTTAATCACATCTAAACAACTAACATTGTACCTGGTCCAGAGGTATGTGTTTGACCAGCCCGCTGACCACTGTCCTGGGTGAAGCCTCTCCCACATCAACCTGCTCCACATAGAGGCTGTCGGCATCTGGGTGCTTCTCGGCTGTGATTATACGTCCAATACGCAGGTCCAAACGAGACACATCCACCTTGGCATCCTCTTGGCTGGGAGCTGCCTGCTTTTTCTCTGCTTTCTCTCCTCCTGGCATCAAAGAGCAGAAAATAATGTCACACCCTGCCTTGAAATTTCACATTTCACTGCTTTGAATTCGGTCTATGTCAGTGAAAGTTTGTAATGACAATTTGGTTGGGTGTTGCGCATTTCCGGCACAGAATGTCAGACAGCTGCTATTCATTGTGTGCTGAAGAAAGGTTTTCTGAAGGGAGGCATCTCTGATAGTTTAAATGCTATTAAACTTAATGTGCATGATTTTATAAAAAATGTTAGTTTAAAAGCACTGAGCATATTTCAGCCAGCTGATATCTTTCCAAGGGAAATTATAAAAACAAATCATAGCTGAAACAATGCTGGGCATATGTCTGGAATCTGATTTAATTTCCTCCCGTAAATGAAAACAAAGTCCACCAATGACAGGCCTCAGGGTGGCATGCGTTTCATGTGAAGTAAGTAAAATGTTAAGGAAAAGACAATTAATTTACTTTTCCACTTCTTCCCAGAAGTATGGGCTACATAGCCTAACTAAATGACAATACCAATACCCACTTTTGGCTGAAGGTGAGCGCTACATGATACAATGACATTGCAGAATAACAGATGCTTCTTCCCAAGGAGACAAAGTACCTTTCACTGACTCGCCTGGCTTTCTTACACACATTCATTCAAGTGGATTGCACTGATCAAATGATCACACAGTCTTTAATCATTCCTCTGAGCCCACACCAACTCTAAAGTTCCAACCCTCTGCCTTTGATATTCAACATCCCTCCCTTGAGTAATCTTTGCACTGCTGTGTTGACAGTAACATTACCAGGACTCCACTAAGGTTACACATCGGTTTGTAGACTAACAAGTGATGACTGTTTGGATGAGGTGAGAACATAGCTCCATTAAAGTAAGACAGAATTTCAGCATGTACAATAGCTTATCAAGAGGTGTAAGTATCTCTCATTAACAGCTCTCTGACATCTGTATGTGAGAAATACCAGCCACTCCAATGAATTTGTCAGGGTCTTACTGCTTGTTGCATCCTCTTTCTAAATCATAACCTCATAAACACATCCAGGACAGATTATACGCGGTCTACGCCTGACAGTTCTTCTAATTAGCCCAGATAGCACATTGCTGAAACAGAACTAAATATCTGAGTGATTTGTTGCTAATTAATTGAAATTCTGTGCCAGGGATTTTTTTGTTTCGTTATTCTAAACGTATCATAAATGTAAAACAGTCAAACAGTTTAACTCCTTTATACTTCTTACACAGGGATACTTTGGTTTTTATGATAAGGGTCTTGGAATGACGCACATCCACTGAATAGTCAGTCATTCTCATATGCTGGTGACATTAGACAAGGTTCCTCACAAATCATCAAACAAATGAAGCTTCATTAAACATATTCAAACTGAGGCCCGGAGATCTTGGATCCATTAAGAGGCAGATATTGCTGCCTTATATCCATTATCACCTGATATTAGAAATTCAAATAGAGAAACATGTTTGGAGAAGGTCAGATGACATTTGCATCCAGCCAGGTGCTGATAGGAAAACTGGATCTTCAACAAAACCCCAAGTTAAAAAAATAACAATAAATTAATATTGATGAAGACAGAGTAAATCCCTTAGTGGCGAGAGGTGAGTCACTTTTATGGCTTTAATCTGATCCTGCCAGCAAACTGAAAATGAAACACATGACAAGAATGTTGCTTTATAACATGTCTAAACAGGCTTGATTTAACCGTCTAAAACTGTTTTATTGGATGTGAAAACTTCAAAAAGATTCCTAATAAAATCCTGCAATGTGCCATATTTTTTTCATTCAGCCATTACCTTTTTTCTCAGGCTTCTTCTTTTTACTCTCGTCCTTGGGAGCGGGACTCTGGACAGCAGCGGCAGGGGAGGCAGAGGGTGCCGCACCAGTGGGTTTGGGAAGGGTGGGCTTCGAACTGCATTCAACAGTGGGTTCACCTGACGGCATGGCCACCTCCCGTACTACAGGAAGGATGTATGCAAAATGTTGGTACAAAGAAAGGGTGAAAAAGTGGATCAAGGTTACGATCAGAGACTTTTTCTCAGTCATCTGTGATGACTGATGTTCTCTGCACAGACTGGCATTCTCTCAGTTGTCGTGTGAATGAAAGCACAGACAAGGGCACAGCACAACTACTTCTTAGTCGGGCCTTTTCACGCACAGAGCTGGTTGCATCAACATAATACGGTGAAATGATACAGAGGGAGCTTTATTTACACACCAAGTGGGAGGACTGCTCTCCTGATGCAAACAGTTTTGATGGGAAAATGACACAGTGTCCAAGCTGATGGAAACAAGGAAATGGAGCCATAAAGCAAGGAACAATGTCCTACAATAACTCCCCTGAAAAAAATAACCCCTCATTTAAGGCGCCTGATGTTTGAGTTCCTACAAAATCTTGTGCCTGTGTCTGACAAACATCGGCCTGCAGGCACACCACCATCACCATAATGCTTTTAATTACCTTAATTGTATGTTAAGACCTGAGATCAGGACCTTTCCGGTTTACCTTGGAATTATGGGCAATAACCTTTTAAACTCTTGACATTCCACTTTAAGTTTCCTCTCAAGGCTTTTTACATTTAGAGAAAAAAAAAACAAAAAAACACTGTGATATCACATAATGATACTTACAGCGAGCAACCCCAAGATGTCACATTTTTAAAAATATAATTACATCATTACGTCAAATGGATTTTATCTAGATATCTTGTACATTACTTTATGCACATTTCCCAAGATCAAGCTAGGCATGTCTGGAATCTCTAGATACATTAGATCTCGATGCAAATTTTTAATTAAAGCTACACAAATCAACATTGTAATTATAACAATGGAGTCCTCTTTTACCTCATCGTTTTGGTTTTTAGAATCTGAAAACTCAACTCTCATCAAACAGGTTGCCAAGTGCAGCAGACAGTTGCTTCAGTGAAAGAGCTGAGATAAACCCACTGTAAACTACCTGCTTGACAGACAGACAAAGCTAGGGGCTAGCCAGTGAACACAGTGGAGCATTTAGCAGCTGAAGAGACAGATACTTCCCTCTGGACTTGGTGGAGACCAGAACAAAGCTAAAAAGAAGAGAGTACTGAACTTACACTTGGACTTGTATAGTGTTTGTACTCATATTTTCAATTTGTAACTTCATTAGATAATAATAGGACAACCAAATCAAGTGGGTCCAAAAAGTTAATGGAGCAATAAATTCTTTGGGTTTGAAAAAAAAAATGCTTGTTTGCATGATACAGTTTAAAGGAGCCACAGATTTTCAACTTTAAGATGGTGTTGGAACAAATTTGACACTGAACTTCAATTGTCACCGTTTTCATTCCTTGGCGTTGGAAAAGTTGTTTTTCTGACTGGCTACTATTATAGTCACATTGACTAGTTTGTTTTTCTCATCTCAATAACAAATCAGCAAAGCTGAAATTCCTTTCAAAAAGGTTCATATTTATCTGTGTTTTGATTGAGCTATTTTATGCCACCTTAAAGCCATTGAAAAGAAACCCCAAAAATAAACATCACAATTAGATACAATATGTGGAAAAACACAGCCCCGGGTGTATTGGAACACATTCCTTCCACGTTCCAACACTAACATATTGAGTGCTTTTGAATAAGGTTAAATTGCTTATTTCTTCCAGTCCCCCATTTATTCCTGCAGCTTCTTTCTGGAAAACATTAAATGTGTGTTAATGTGTGTGATCTGAGCTATTTGGCCTTGAACGTATGTCAGACGCACAATAGCTGACAGACATGTTGTCCCCATCACTCTAATGGGGATTCTTGAGGCGCTATGGTTGCTTATAATAAAAACAAAAAAAGATCTAGTTATAATGGGCTGAAGCGAGAATGTACGAGATGTTATCATTGATAGTACAAACCAAACAATGCTCTAATGAGCAACAACTGACATCAAACGTTCCTAAGTCAGGCACACACAACTGCCTCTATAACTCGATATAAAGGATAACAACATCAAGGTCTTTTTAAAAGACAAACAAACATTTGATCTGCAAAGAAGTCTTTGCTGGGAACCAAACTCAGCATACCTCCCCTCCTCTTCTCTTTTTCCAGCAGCTGTTTTTTCAGTTCCTCGATGTCATTCTTCAGTTTCGCATTCTCCACCATCAGTTTCTTCTCTTCTCTGACACTGGCCTGGACGACTGCAGTGAGGGAAATTCTTGTTACCACAGCACAGGAATTAAATTTCAACTTCCCACAGGGCATTTTAAGAACCGTTTAACTAGTACAAATATATTACTTACTAAAATATGTTGACTGCTGAAATCAATATTGTGAGTCTTCTGGGCTTAAAGACGTCATGAAATTGTGAACTAATACAGTTTTCGACCCTTGGTATAATTAATCTTTCTCAATTTGTGCAGGTGATAACATTCAAAGTGTTGAAGGATATGGGATGATGGAGATGGATATTCAAGGATAGATATTTATTATTTAAACAACTGCACGAAAAATATAGCCTATCTTCCCTTCAACACATTTATTTATTTTCTAGTAAATCTACAAAATTGTAGATTTGACTGATGTGACCATTTAAATTATCCTCAGTTTTATAGAAGTGTGTTATTTAGTTCACAAATTAGTCTGAGGCCTCAGGTTTCATATACTTGCTAGTGGCCCTGTGGAAATTTTCCTCATATAGCCTTTATCTAGATAAAATGAAACTGTAACTTTATGTAAATGGACTGCATTTATATAGCGCTTTCCTAATATGCCTCTCATTTGTTGACAGGGTTGTTGTGTTTGGGTGTCAGTGTGTGGCGTTCTCTTACTGGCTTTCTCCTTCAGCAGCTGGATTTGCTGTTTGAGGTACTCGATGATCTGGTCTGCCTCAGCTGCTCGCTGCTCCAGCCTCAACAAAGGATTGTGACTTGACATCTTGAACAAGGAGCGAGCCAGGAACCTAACAGACGATAAAGATTTATAGCCATCTCACCACTATAACTGCATGATGAAAACAAGCAGATATTAAGGCTGAATAATACACTAAAGTGATTCCTTTGGGATTTATATGTGGAGTATGTTTCCTTTCATTTTAAATATAAGTAAGGGCTCATGTATAGTGAATACTTAGTAACTCGCCCTTTAAAATCAACTTGTGTGACACTATGAAGAAAGACAACAAGACTAGGTCAAAACCTAGTATATGGCTGGACCGTGTTACATTTGCATTCTGCCTAGTGCCCTTACTCTCTATGCTCACACACACACACATATATATATATATATATATATATTAAAATGTACACACAGTTGAATTCCAAATTAATTTACATGCTTTTCTCCTTCTACAAGCTGCTGCTCTGCACTCCTAAAATTTTATAACAATGATGTAATCTGACAAAATCAACATTCACATAAGTTAAAGACAATGGCTGTGCTGTGACATCGGCTACATTTACTTGTAAAATGATCACTCAGAGAAATAAGTTAAAAGCTCATTTATGTCAGCTGCCATGCAGTCAGCATAGAGAGATCTGTCTGCGAATGGAAGCCCGAGCACATGCTTCAGGGGCAATACTGGCGGCTCTCTTTTATGGAAAGTAGTTAAGCTTTGTCCAAAAACTCGCTGGATTTGTCGCTAGGTATTTTTTTGATGAAGGTTAAGAGAGCAAGGTAAGTTGGCAACACAGAGTTTGTGCCAAATCATTTTGAAAGGGCAATGACCAATGCTGAAAGTCCAACAATGGTGTAACCTTATAAGTCAGTCAGTCAATGAGTCAGTTAGTCTGTCAGTGACATTCGTGTTTATAGGGCTGGGCCCTGCTGTTGCGGTCCAGTCAAAAAGAGATGGTATTTTCAAGTACCATGCTGAACATCTACAAAAGATACATGTTTGGAGTTACAAGGTTTGCATTCCAGTACAACCCCACCACAAACTGCAGCCTCCGAAATGACCACAGAGCAGAGTCAACTTCTCTCTGACAGTCTCAACAAAAAGTGGGCATTGTAATTTCGACAAAGGTGGTATGTGTTACAGGGTTCTTCTATAGTATTACATTACATTGTTTGTTTTCCTATTTTTGTGTAATATTCCATAATACACTGTTTATATGTTGAGGCAGAATTTCAACTACTTCACTACTGTTTAATACTGTATTCCTAAATAGAAAATAAGGCACTGTGGATCCTAAATTATCCCTTAAATATGTCTGAAAGAACAATCATACTTTGACATGTTTTCCATGACATACAGCCCCAGTATATTTTAAATGATGTGTTAATGCAATTTTCATGACAAATATAGTTCTGCTGCTTCTTCAAAGTGACCTCTGTCCACAAGGCATGTTGAGAGATAATCAACACATGTTGATTTTCATAAAACTGATATTGCTGCAACATTTCAGAGTTTAAAAACCACATAAAAGCCCTGACAAGGTCCATTGTCTTTCACAGTGGTGGTATGTCATTTCACACGTGTTGATGTGACATTCAGATTTATAATCTAAAATCATACTAGCATTACATTATACATTCAATTTTGAAGCTAAAGTTCAAAAAGGGATCAGCCATTCTTGTGCCACTCAACCAAAATACAGCTGGTCATCAGTTTGGGTTTGGGGTTATGTTCCTTTGTCTTACTGAGCATGGCAAATTACTTCTTGAAGAAAGAGGAAAAGAAAGATTTTTACAGGCGGAGGCATGGAGAAGAAAACTTCTTACACATATTACAGGGAGGCGCTGGAAAACAACAGCTGGCCCAAGATGAAAACAAAATGTTGGGGGATGAGGAAATTAGAAACACAAAAGAGCTGGAGTTGATAAAATCAAGGATCAAAGCATTGTTTTTAGAGAAACTGAATTGATTTAAACAGGACCAGTGGTGGAGTAATAACAAGAGCCACAAAAAGGCTGATCTCATTTGGATAACCTCTGAAAATGGGTCCTGGGGCCGAGGTATGGTCCGTAGCATTTAAAACATGAAGAGGTCGTTGAAACTTTGAATTTCAGATGGAAATAGTCAAATGTGTTAACAATATCAAAGTGACGTGAGCTTTCACTGGCCTTCAGCCTGCCTAATGTGCCTGTCTTCACTGTATGTGAATTAAATATATCTTTGATTCATTTTCTGGTTTGCAACTGTATAAATTTAGCTGGTTAACTGCACTAAACAGAGGACAGCTGGTGTTCAACTGGTAGAAGGCAGCT
The DNA here is from genome assembly GCF_002260705.1 of Seriola dumerili. Classification (NCBI taxonomy): domain Eukaryota; kingdom Metazoa; phylum Chordata; class Actinopteri; order Carangiformes; family Carangidae; genus Seriola; species Seriola dumerili. The sequence goes on from NW_019174941.1 coordinate 503,516, forward strand.
GCCTACTTGCATTCTTATCAATTTACTAAAAACAGCCATGACTGTTATTTTAGTCATGCAGTTCACACAGACATTTTATGTCTAAATCTATTTTCAAATTAAAATATCAAAGGTAAGGCTGCATAGCTATGCACTGGGTACACATGTGGTTTGAATCAAATCTGTAAATTTGTTACATTTAACCACCAGCTTTCTCTGGTGCGGTGGTGGTGTGTGAACAGACCCACCAGAAGACAAGTGTTTCCTCTTTTTATGCTCCATTCCCACAGTAAAAACACACTGTAGGAGGAGAGTTCCCTACCTGTCTGCCAGCCAGACCATTGTGAAAGAAAAGTCAGCGCAGTATGCCAGCACCACCTGAAGGCATTACAAGGACTTACACATTTTAATTTATGAGATGTGTAGCTCTCACTCAAGATGTATGTGCCCTCCGCATATTCAGCCTCTAAAGGGATAAAACCCAGGCATGCTTGGCAGCCAAGAAAAAATAATTGATATTTTTTTATGTAGTTGTAATCGCAGCCCAGCAATAATTTGAGTTTGAAAAAGTCAACAGACAGAAGCTGTACATACAGGGCACTTGATGTAATCAGTCAAAATATAATGCATTGTCAAGTTGAAGGCAAGGACTCTCCCCGATGACAAATGCTCAATTCAGCATTTGTCTTCATTATTTTAGATTATATAACTATTATTGGTTAAATTATAAAATCTAAATAACATGTCAAATGGCCATCACGTGTGGCCATATTTTGTCAACATATTAAAATACTGAATCTACTACAGAATAGCAGAATATGCCTATTTTGGTCATGGGTTTCAAACACTTTCTGTAATAAAACATTTAAAAGCAAAAATCTTATGCGATGGGGGACCCTGGGAAAAAGTGTCATCAAATGGTGGTCAAATTTGTGTCAGTTTAGGGGTTTTTGATGTGAAAAAAAACTTTCAGAACCACTGTACTAGAGTGTTACTATAAAGTCCCATTAATATACAGACATAAAATGAACTGATGATAATTTTGATGGTTAATTGCTTAAGTCAGATATCATGGACAAAAACATAATATGTAATATATGTTTATAATATGTTTTTCTGTTGTAAATATGATGATTTATTAATCATTTGTTTCTCTAATGTCATGATTTATTTTATTTATACTTTATAATACAATTGTATAAAATTTGAACACGTTTGGGTGTCTGGACTCTTTCTGGACGAAATACACAATTTAAGAAATAATAATCTTGTTATTTATTTTAACCTTAAAGATAGATGAAAATCACATAATTATTCAATATTGAAACTGAACTCGTTGGCTGCAGCCCTAGTTTAGTACTGATAAAGATTATTACCTCTGTAGTTTCAGCCATTTGCAAATCAAAGTAATCAATCAAGAATGATCTTATTCCAGATCGTGGTTGTGTTAATCACTGAATTAGATTTAAATGTGTATTGTTGAGAACAGATTGCTAAACACTGAATTTAAAATTACTTCGCGTTGCGTCAGTTAAATCAGTAAGCAATTTACTGTCATGTAGCTGTCGCTGGTAAGGCACTAGCTAGAGGGTTCCTCAGACGTTACTGACAGCTCACGATTCAAATACAACAATAGTTAGTTAACGCATTAAAATAAAACACAGAGGCTTTAAAAACAAACACAAAAAACTTACATTGACTATGAGCAGCAGACCCAACACGTTTCAGGCAGCGCTGGGGGCTTGACAGCTGCAAGTGTTAGACTAGCTAGCCACAGAGAGGCTAATTCAAGCCCCCAGCGGGTAGATCTCTTCACCATCCGGATGTGAAGCAGGAGTGTTAAGCCCTCCCCGTTCGCTGGCCACATGTTCTATAGGTCGACACACAATGCAAGGCAGAAACGGCGATCGCCTGTGTGTAATTACGAGAATGAGAATTCATGTGTTCAAAAAATAACGAAATATCAATTCACGAACAACTCTGCATAAATATCATTTTGGCTGATTTAAGCAATTTTTTTCTTCTGGAAAGCGTCTTGTATCCACTACTTTGTCGCACAAAATTGACGTCGACGATCACGTTCACTCAGCTGTTCCCATCACATCGAAGAGGCAGGAAAGGATTTCATTTAAAAATATATTTTGTTATTTTAATTACTTCAAGTTCAATCTGTCGACATAACTATGCAGCCTTCCTGTTAAGCGTGAGTACATACATTTCTTCGGAGGCAGTGCACATTACATGATTGTTAATAAGGCAATAATATTCATAACTTAGCTACATACACCGTGGGTTTAGCACAGTGTGTTTTCTTTCCCGAAGTTGCTATGCATCTCAACTGTATGATGTAAATATGTTGTAATTACAATGACAGCGTCAACCTGTCACCTGCTCTAACGACAGTCTTTGCCTCAGACAACGTTAACACATTTACAAGCTTTAAGCAGTTTTAATGTTTTTAGCTAACACTGGATGGAATAAGTGGGAAACTGGATTTTCATATACCCCATTGTGCTGATGATAAGAATGCTCCTGTCATTCATAGTCATGTGTATTATCTCTTATATTATTCATGCATTGTATTGAAGACTCTCTTTCCCATCCTCAGTGCTTCAAGCCAGTGGCAGGATGAGGCCCCTCAAAGACGCTCAGCTGGGGGCCTTCACCTTTTTTGCCTCAGCTCTCCCTCATGATGTGTGTGGGAGCAATGGCCTCCCTCTCACTCCCAACTCCATCAAAATCCTGGGACGCTTTCAGATCCTCAAGACCATCACTCATCCCAGACTCTGCCAATATGTGGACATCTCCAGAGGGAAACATGGTATGACTTTCTGTCTTGCCCTTTGGTAGTGGTCTAATGATGTTGTCCTTCCATTGCATCACATGTCATATTATTTCATTTTTCAGTTAGAGATATTCTGTCCTTGATGTGTATTTTCACTGAACTTATCCAAAACATAAATTACCTTTTTATTTGAGCAATCAAGGTAGAAATGTCTCTCTAAGCCAACACTCTAGTCTTGTTTTATCCCGTTTCATCTTGTTGCTGTTCGTTCCTGATGTGGAATGCATGTTTGTTGTGTTTCACTGAGTCTGTTGTTGAAAGCTTTGCATTTACAAAAGGTGGACACAATAACATTGTGTCAGACTGCAGTTTTTGCAGTTCAACAAAACCATATGACAGCCTGTTAAATTATTATAAAATCTTAGTCAAAACTTCTATGACACAGTGTCAAAAAACACACATGCTTACTAATTATAGATAAATATCAATAAATGTTTCCTAACTCAGTTGCATTTCTTTACTTTGGTTTCTTCTTCTCCTTGTTTTATAGAACGGCTGATTGTTGTTGCTGAACACTATGAAAGCAGTTTAAGCGATTTCCAAAAACAGGGGAAAACTGCCTGGTGAGATTGTCATTACACACCTTTGTTAACCATTCAGCTGTAATTAGAGTAAATGTCACGAACCGAAAGTCCACTTTCACTGGTGAGCAGTTATTGCTAAACCTTCTAGTGTTGATAAACTATGTGATGTGTAAATGATGGGCAGGGAAATTGTATGCATTAACCTTGCCATCTACTGGCAGAGGTTAGGTTTGCATAATAACAACAGTATATTGGGATTTTCATACTTGGGTGTTTAAAATGTAGATATATTCTCCCACATATCTCTTCTCTGACCCAGTCAGCCCCTGACCCTCAAAAAGGTTTGACACACAAGTGTATTTGCGTTTGTGTTAGCCCAGAGAAGGTGCTGCAGATAGCCTTTGAGGTCCTTGAAGGTCTGGAGTTCATGAACAAACATGGTATGGTGCACAGAGCCCTCAGCGGACACAATGTGCTGATGGACTGCAAGGTACCGTTTCCCTCAAATTGAGCTGTTTTATGTACAGTATGTCTGAATGTCTGTCCATTACTGTCACTCTAAAATGGGTTTTTTCTTTGTAGGGGAATGTCAAGCTGGCAAAGTTTGGCCTTTATCACATGACTAATCATGGGGCTGATGTAGATTTTCCCATTGGGTACGTCTTTTTTCCCCTCATTTATCACAGTGAAAGGTTCATTAATGCTCTTCTGGAACTCTCCAGCTGGTTGGACTGAGCTGTCTGTTCAGGGTCGAAGGTTCACTTGTATCTGTTTGATGTTAGTCAGATAATGGAAAAAGGCAATTGACCATAACATTGATGCATAATTGCTCATCCTTTTTCATAGAAACCAGGTTTTGGGGCATCAAAATTGCTTCCTGGTTGAGGAACTGTAACCGATTGTTGGACTTTTATCCTAATCCAAAGGCCTTTGTGTTCTACCAAGTATCTCTGTGTAATATCCTTTTGCAAATTGAAAAGAGGAATGGTGGCATGTGCCCAGAATTTTCAGCAAAACATCTGGATGGAAAATGTAATGAATGTAACTGTCAAACAGTAATGTGTGTTTTTAGGAATAACTTTACATACATCTCCTAATGACAAAGATGTGAACAACATGATTATTTTACATAGTTATTGTTGTGTAACTTGAATCAGCACTGTTTAGATTGCTGGATTAAGTATTTGCTATGTGTTATTCAGAGGCTGACAAAGTAATGTGCTACTCTTTTCTGTGATCTTGACCTCAGATACCCATCATACCTTGCTCCAGAGGTGATCGCTCAGGGCTCTTTCCACCCTAGTGACCCTTCCCATGATGAATCACCTCTGCCCTCAGGACCCAAGACTGATGTCTGGTCACTTGGGGTGTTGCTCTTTGAATTGTGTGCAGTAAGAGTCCAACAAATACTATTATAAACATTCAAACCAGACTTTTTATGCTGTTTGGGTTTTGCCTGAATTTCATGCGCTGTGGATTATTTTCACCTTAAAATCGAATGCTGTGAATCTGTTACAGGGCAGACGACTGCTGCAGAATATTGATATAAGTGAGAGATTGAAATTCATTCTAACCTTGGGTAAGTGAAAAGGGCGTAATTATATTAAATACTGAGCAATATGCTCTTAAGCTCAATTAGGCTGACGCTGTGATATTGTCATTCTCAGGTTGCATGGATGACATTGTCACTGTCCTTGCAGAGGAACATGGATGCCTGGATACAATTAAGGTAGTAAAAATCATTGACTGCCTCAGTCTTAGTTATATTATATATGAAGGTTTTTTTAATTGATAGTCGTGTTTAATGGCATTTTGTAAGGAAAGAGCCATTACAGCAGAATCAGGTCACATTATTGACATTGCGATATTATCTGTACCTGTAGTGTCTGTACCTGAACTAAGGTATTGTATTACACACTCAGTTGGCAGTTTGTTAGGTACACTTAGCTAAAACTAATGTGGTCTAATGCAGCAGTAATGCAGTAAATCCTCCCTTCATGACGGTTATGTTTCACAGAGGTGTTGATTCAGCTGTTTTTGGAGGATGTAGTTTTAGTATTGCTTTATGCAGAGAGTTGTCTGTTATTTAGCCTAGCCTGCTTATTATATCTGGGATGGACAAAATAAGAGGCACACCTGCTATTGTAATGTAATACAATTCAACAGCACCTCAGAATCTGACAGAACATTTGACGCCAACTTTACTTGACCTAATGATACTTGTCATTTTCATATAGTCCCTAATTTTACGGTTAGTACTCAAAAGTGTTGATGTTTGATATCCAGCCCTGTAATAAATAGATTTTGTAGGTGTTTCCAAATGATCTGGGTTATTTGTATGTAAGCACTGTCTTGTGTCACTCACCAATCCCCAGTGCTGAATATATATACAAATATAATCATTTCCAGTAAGTCAGAATTACACAGTACTTTTTTATTGTTTTTAAACATATTACACAGATCAAGTTTCAAAGGTTTGTGGAAACACTTTTAAATCTCTCTTGATTTAGATTATTTGCAGTTTATATGGGATCTGTCTGTATTCTGTCATTATACGTATTATATGTGTTGTCATTTTTACAGCAGCTGCCTGAGAATGTTGTGGAGTTATTAAGGAAATGCTTGACCTTTCTTCCATCCAAAAGGTAAATACACTCTCTGTTTGATGTCATATCCTGTTGGAGGACATTGGCCGCTTAGGTTCCCAAAACACTTTGGTCACACATGTTATGAAGTAGTTGCGCAGCGTACATGTCAGAGAGGATTCCAGCACGCTAAAACCAACAAGTTGTATGATACCAGAATAAACAGAAGCAAGTTATTGGCTGATGCTGTGATAAACACTTTTTATGACTTAATATAATAGTTTCTAGTTTCTTTTACATGTTTTTGGATATGTTGCTGTTATGACCAGGAAGTCTTTGCGTGTATCCTCCAGGCCAACCCCTGCAGAGCTGCTGGGTGACCCTGTGTTCAGTGGGGTCTCATGCCGCTATACGCCCTTCCAGAAGCCTGTTAGCCTGTTCTCCTCTTCCCTGCGCTGTGCACATCTGGAGCTTCCAGAAGACATCAGTGACCTTTGCAAAGGTCTGCCCAAACTACACCCAACTGTGCAGTGCATGCACAGCATGAACACTGTTGTTGATGAGTTGAAATTGATGATCTTGAAGTAGCTTTAATTGGGCGTGTCAGCATCAGTTTTGACAGTAGCAGCAGACAGATTTGTCAAGAAGGGTCAAAACATCTACTCTAACTGTGAGAATCCTCTTTAATATTGAAGATGTTTTTGATATCTCAAATAACCTTTAATCACAACATCTTTTTCTTGTTTTTGAACATAGAGTTTTGTACTTTTTTTATTCCAAGCACCAGACAGCCGGACTGAAAGATAATTGTATTAAATTTCAATACTAATCAGTTCCTTACTGCAGCTTCATTTGTATTTTTGCATGTTATGACATTGTACATTTGCTCCTGCCTCTTATTTCAAGAAATTGCACATAATTTAGTTTGTTTCATTCTAAAAGCTGTGAAACCTACTGAATGTCAAGGGTACCTAACATTAAACAGGGTTAAAAAATGAAAGGCACACAGGGACTATCTTGTGGATAGGAGATACACTGAGCATTCAGCATGAGCACAGGTGTCAGATGAAATGTCATAAGTTAAATTTATTGCTGTGATATTCTTAAAAGAGTACACCACTGCTATATGACTGAGTATTTCTTGATGTCATGAATTCTTAATTCAACTTGCTGATACTGCACCACCTGTGCCTGTGGGGAGGTGTTTACTGGTGTGTGTGTGTGTGTGTGTGTGTGTGTGTGCGCGCGCTATTAGATGATGATGAAGACTACCTGTCAGAGCGGGCCATAGATGAGGTGTACCATCTGTGGTGTCTGGCTGGGGGAGACCTTGAGAAGGAGCTGACCAATAAGGAGATCATACAGTCCAAACCTCCAATCTGCACACTGCCCAAGTAAATCACACACATACATAAACACACACAAGTGCATTTTCTTGTTAATTTCATACTCACATATGGTTTTTATGTATTTATTTATTTGCTTATTTATTTTTATTTAATTTTTTTCTGTAGTTTTGTCCTGGAAGACGGGGAGTCATTCGGCCAGGGCAGGGATCGGAGTTTCTTATTAGATGACACAACAGTGACACTGTCTCTGTGCCAACTCAGAAATGTAAGACAACAAAAACATATACATGTACAATGTAAATCGAGGTATTGTGCATAAGGGTAGAAAGTGATACTCTGCATCCAGTACTTAGTGTTAAAGCCAATTTGAGAAGAAAGCAAATGAGCAAAGAATAGTTGATTCATTGATGAGTAGATCAAAATAAAATTAACTGGCAACTATTTTGATAATTTATTAATTGTTTCAGTTTTTTTAAGCTTTTCAAATTTGAGAATTTGATGCTTTTCCTCGTTTTACCATCACTGTAAACTGCGTATGTTTGGGTTTTGGACTGTTGGTCAGACGAAACAAGACATTTGAAGACGTCACCAGGGAAGCCGCGGACATTTGTCTGTGATTTCTGATGTTTATAGTGAATATATATATAATAAATAAATTGAGAAAATTTTCATTATTGTCAACTTGGAATTCTCTTCAATTAATAAGTGCTTGTTAATCACACATGTTGACAGAACTGTGCCATAAACAATGCAATATTTGTGTAGTTAAGTTTGTGAAATGTGCCCAGAAATGGGTGAAAAACACAGTTGGGCCGTGAATCTGGGTGTTTCGTAACAAGGTGTCTGCGTAACAGAACCTAGCATTAGTTTTTAAAAATGAGTTTCTCTCTGCCTTATCCAGAGACTGAAGGATGTAGCAGGAGAAGCCTATTACCCTCTGCTGGAAGATGAGTAAGCCATCTCCATCCTTAACCCACTGCTGTCATCTTCTCTTTCCTTGTCACTATTTTTCACGTCTCCCCATCATTTGTTTTGGCTTCAGTATTGTTACAGTCCCTTCTCCCTCTTTCAGACAGTCAAGTCTGTCCCAATCTAACAGCAGCCATGAGCTGTCGGCCACCGTCACGCTGCCACTCATCATCCGTGAGAGAGACACAGAGTACCAACTCATCCGCATCATCCTCTTTGACAGGCTGCTCAAGGTCAGGGCTTCATACAAATTCATAAACACACACATGCACACACTTTTAAGTTGCAAGCACTGAACACGCACATGCGATGATGCGCACAGGAAAATGTTTTTACCAGTGCCATCCCAGTGCCTAAAAGTGCTCGAACCTTTCCTGTATTTAGAATAATTATTATTTAAACAGGTCATTGTTGAATTAAAACTGAGTGATGTATTCTTTGTTCAATGTTTTGTCTTTAGGCCTATCCCTACAAGAAGAACCTAATGTGGAAAGAGGCCAGAGTGGATATTCCCCCACTTGTTCGAGGACTGGCGTGGGCTGCGCTTCTGGGTATTGAGGTAAGAGAGAAATGTATAGTCGTGTGTCGAGAAAATGCCGGGCTTTAAGTTTGTTTTGGGCAGCCGCTTATCTTACTTTTTCACACAGGGAGACATCCAAGCCAAATATGAGACCATAGACAAGGATACTCCCATTCCAACTGACAGACAGGTAGCTGTTTTTTTTTTCATTTTTAATGTACATAGCAGCAAAATCATTTATTTACATAACACTTTTTAAATTGAAATTTTCATCCAAGCATTTTGTCTGTGTGTGTGTGTGTGTGTGTGTGTGTGTGTGTGTGTGTGTGTGTGTGTGTGTATGTGTGTGTATGTGTGTGTATGTGTGTGTATGTGTGTGTATGTGTGTGTATGTGTGCATGTGCCCGCGCCTGGTGCATGTTTACAGATAGAGGTGGATATCCCACGCTGCCACCAGTATGATGAGCTGCTGTCTTCTCCTCAGGGCCACATCAAGTTCAGGCGTGTGTTGAAAGCCTGGGTGGTCTCTCACCCTGACCTGGTCTACTGGCAGGGTCAGTCGCTCCCCTGTCAATCTCTTTCACTGTCACACTCTCCCATGTCTCTCTCTCTCTCTCTCTCTCTCTCTCTCTCTCTCTCTCTCTCCCATTTGCACGATTGCTCATTGTGCTTTACATGACTGGACACTAGATGGTGGTCATGTCACATCTTCTAAACTTTGCCCCCCAGGTACAACTGTGTGACCTTACAGCAAAGTTATTATTATGAACTGTTTTAATTTTCTTTTCATTTCAGGTTTGGATTCACTTTGTGCTCCATTCCTTTATTTGAATTTCAACAATGAAGGTAAGACTTGTTAAATAGCTCACCACTATTACTGCTCCATGTTTTTATCTCAACCTTCATTCTTATGTCCTACTCCTCACAGCCCTGGCGTATGCCTGCATGTCTGCATTCATCCCCAAATACTTGTACAACTTTTTCCTGAAGGACAACTCTCATGTCATCCAAGGTGAGATATACTACTTCTTGTGTATGGAAAAGTTGTTTCTGCTCTACTGTGTTTTGCACATTGATAAAGTACTGTGATCTGAAAAACATTGTTTTTCTTGTTTTGTTCTGATTGTAATACGTTTTACACACTGCTCCCTTTTCCGATATCACCTGTTTCCACTTCAGAAATCCAGTGTTGTTGAGCTAATGTAGTCAACTGCCACTGGAAGTTAAATAATAAGTATTAAACATGGTCAGAGCATTCAGCTAAGTTCAAAAACAAATTAACATCTGCTGGCACAGAGCATCAGGCCGTCAGCTCAGTGTTGATTAAATTTTGGCTCCATGTTGCTCCTAAGCTGTGAAAACTAATTTCAGTCTGTCTTAATGGAGTTTGCAGCTGAGCCACATCATTTGGAGATAGGGAAACAAATGAAACCGCACAAGCCTGCAGAGAAATGTCACAAGCAATTCCTACGTGACTGATAAACAGCTACAACATACACCTCTTGAACTCTGTGGGGAATGTGGCTATTATCATTTCTTTCCACTGCTAGATGTCCTGGAAGGCTAGCTAATGTTTATCTGTCTGGTCAGAGCTCCTTTGTTGACTTACAGTGTGAAGAATGGCGGTAGCACAACATTACGCTGCTTGAGTTTCCATTCGAAATGAACAGAGGCTAGTTTCCAAGGTTGCAGCAGCAGTCTACCTGTAACTTTTGAGGGTTTCTGACTTTTTTTGATCGTGAAAACCACAGAAAAAAAAAGAGAACAGTCATAAAATCTCCACTTTTCTCCACATTTCTTTATCACGAGACAGAAAATGGTCCACTAAATTATCTTAAAGGATCAGATCTCATCGCATGAGCACAGGTTTATGTATTTCGCAATGCCTCTTGCTTTTTCTCTTACTGTAAAGTCCTCCTTGCTCAAACTCACTTCGTTTCACGTTTTAGTGCACATGTTGCAGTAGAGTTTAAATAGATCTTTTGCCCTTTTGCCTGTGTTTCAGAGTACTTGACTGTCTTCTCTCAAATGATCGCCTTCCATGACCCAGAGCTAAGCAACCATCTAAATGAGATTGGCTTCATCCCAGATGTAAGTTATCAAGAGTGCAAGTGTCCTGTCAAACTGAGGATAACAACATTTGTCTTTTATTGCAAGTTTACCTTTAATGGGAACTCAAAGACAGTTAGAAATTATTCCAGTTTCTGGCTCTGCACCAGGGGCAAAGTAAATGACCATCCATAGATCACTATGTATATTGTCATTGACATTTTTTGTTCCACATCCTCCTTTCCAGAATTTGTGGCCAGGGTCAAGTTCTCCCTATAGTCCACTGGTGATGATTTATACAACGACTAATGTCTGCCAGGCACACTTAATGATTGTCCTCTGCCAGACTTACCTTATTTCTCTTACTCTGTGCCACCTCTCCCTGCCCTTCACTTCCCTTCTTCCAGCTCTGCTCAGACAGTGACAAGGTTAAAGTCTCCACTGTCTCTCTAGGGTTTCAGTTAGTGTGCTGATGAATGTGTGTCACCTGTAGACCGGCCTCTGGGACATTACCCAATGAAAAGTGGGGTCTTTATCACAGAGGAGTCAGGGATCTAAACCTCCCTCCTCCTGCTCGCAGTTTCGGACGCTGTAGCTCCTTTTATAAAGTGGTGCAAGTGAAGCTCCAAACTGTGCTTGTCTGTCATAATTTGTGTAGTAAAAAAAACAGAACATCAGGGAAGATACTTTGGCTTGTAGGTGTTGGTGCTTTTTTTCTTCTTTTTTTTTAAAAACAAAACCACCCCTTGAACAGATGTCCCCTTGTGATTTAATATATTGGCTCTTCAGAGAAGAGCATTGTCTCATGATGCTAACCTGACAACTACTACATGCACTGTACTACCAGCAATGACTTGCCTCTCAAAGGAGACTCTGCATGCCTGTTTTCATTGTTAGGCCAGGATAATATTGGAACAAGCTTTGTTGATACAGCTTTTATGCTTGATGTCAATCCCAGTAATTAGACTTTACAGACCTTAAATCCCCTTTTCCTCTGTGAACTTCAGAGAACACTCTGAACTGTTGTTTTACTGAGGCAATAAATCTGTCTGCCCTAAAAGACCAAATGCCACTGCAGAATGAAATGGATTTGATTTCCCATATATCCATACCAAAACATGGCTAGCTTAATACCGTTTGTCTTTTAGAAAAAAGACAAATCTTGTGCAAGCATGCAAAAACCACCAGTAATCTTTGGAAACACTGTGGCGTTCAAGGTCTCTGCTCCACTAATGCCATAGGCAGAGAGTCAGATTGCCTGTAGCCAGTGGTTTAATTCAGGCCATTTTCAATTTGGCCGCATCTCCTCTCCTGGGTCTGCCATTTACACCTACACTAATCCAATCTGGCTGGACTTGCAGTCCTGCTGCCAAGCTGTTGAGACTGAGGCTGGAACTCAGAGTGCAGTGGTTTTCTCTTTTGCTCATCACTCCCGGGCGCAGAAGAGGGCGTCGGAACAGTCACCAGCTCCCCTGCAATTAGCTATCAATTAACTGGCTCAGATAAGCTCCAGAATTCCTGCTCCAGACCCTTTGCTGCTGAGCCACGGTGACAGTGGCCAACGATTGGCAGGTGTTAGACCGGGTGGTTAATGGTGGATTGTGTGTGTATGTGTACATTAGTAGGTGAGTGTGGGTGGTCTATAATTTCAGTTTTATGCATTTCCCCCAGGGGAGGTGCGGAATGTAGAGATGAAATAGGAGAGACGGTGAGAAAAGGGAGGGATGACAAAATTGGTGTAAAGAGATTCACTGTTAGATTTTCTCCCCATTGACTAATAACCAAACTCAGCAGTTTGTTCTTTATTGCCGTTTCTGTTTCTCGGGGGCTGTAGAGATGTGCAGCCATGTGTGCTGCTTTTCTTAAAGACAGAAATCTCTCAAGTGAGAAAGTGGTTCATTCATCTCATTTGAGCAAATTGACATGCTGAATATTAAATACAAAGAGATGCTAAATTATCTCCTAAATGTGCTTATATCTTATTCTCTTTTTTTCTTCTGTTCTGTGCAGCTTTATGCTATTCCATGGTTCCTGACAATGTTTACACGTAAGTACCTTCTCTTTGTGCTCACAATGTGGATATGCATAATCCAAAACTCTGGTATTTTGAGTCTGCCTCAGTTAGAGTAACAATAAACGAGACAGAAAAGGTCAGGTTCTCCAGTATGGACAAGTTAAGTAGGTTTTTGTGTGTTTTTTTTTTTTTTTCTCTTGGTGACCTTTGTTCCAGCTGTTAATTAATTCCCGTCCTAAGGGAAAAGGACTTGAAAGCTCAGTCCTGCGCTACCTGAGATTTTTACCAGCACATCTTTATTCATCTGTAATATGTATCTAACGGAATAAGTTCAAAAATCCCATCATAAAGCTGATAAGTCAGCTGCTCGCAGCAATTTTTCTCCTCCATGTGGGAAAAGATCAGAAAGCCAAATACCAGAGCACCAGAGGGGTTATCGTTATCACATCAGTTATCATTGCTCAGCTGATCCATCACAGGATCCACTGAGACAATAACAAATTCATGTTTCACATACAGTTGTTCTACTGAGTTAAATTTGAAATTAAGAAGCTTTAATATTTACTCATATACAGTAGTTAGATAATTTTGAGTTGCTTTACATATACAAAAAATATGTAATGATAATACCTAGATTAAACTTCCTCAAAATATATAAAACAGTCCAACTACAACATTAAAGTTCTGCTCACATGTTTTACACTTCTCAGTGTTTCATTTGATGTGTTGATCCACATGACGATATATTTGTGGTTTTAAGTACCAAAAACCATCTCAGTGTAGTTTTATATATCCTCTCTCAGGCTTCTCTCTGGAGCTCCAGACAACAGCTCGGTGAGCCAATCAAAAGAGAGGCTCTGAGCTTCTCCTCTGGTTGACTGTTTTCTGAGTGATCTAATAAAAATATAGCAGATTTCAGGTAACCATTCAGAGATGCCAGATCCTGCAAGGTTGGATGGTGGGTCCAGTGGGCGGGGCTTGGGGCATGGCTGAAGGTGGTGACTGCTTTGTTGTGACATTACAAAATCACAGAAGTCCGGACAGCTTGTTTTAAGGCTCAGTCTCTGAATACTTTCTGTGTGCATTTCTCTGTGGACTGGGAGCTTTGATACTTTCACAGTATTAATATAGAACCTAGACCTGCTTTATAATCGAAATAGACACGGAAATCTCACTTTATACAATGTGGGACCTTTAATACATAAATAATAATCATCGGTTCTGATGAGTACTTTTACTTCTGATACTTTAAGTACAGTGTGTTGCCAACCTTTCCGTTAGATGGAGTATTTGTTTAGTTTTATATTTCAACCTTTACTTGACTAAATGACCTGAAATTATCTCCCACCACCATAAAGCTGTGTCATTGATAAATATATAAAAATTAAGGAAAGTCAATTCCTATGTAAGGTAATGCACCTGTGATGTCTCTCTTAAGACATTGTTATGCACCAAAATCCAAAATTCCAGGCTAGAAATGGATGGTGGACATTATATTGTAGTGTTTTAACATTCAAGGGTCTTTTGTATGCAGATACATGTCTGTTCCAAGTGTCACGTCTCTGTGACTCTGTGACTAAACAGAAAGGCGAAACTGAGCTGTAGTCTTTACAGGCTTATTATAGCGCTCCCTATGGAGCAGTCTGCACCATTCTCTGTGTCCAAGTAGTGACTCACTGAAACTATCAATGTAGGAAAGTAGAAATATAACACCCAATTGTGTGGAGATATTTGTGGAAATACAGTATAAAAGCAATTGTGGGTGTTGGGATGGTTGTCATCACAAAGCTTATTCAGAAATATTGATTACATTGTCATGATTTTACAGTCAGCTGGAAATGAACAATTAATGTATTCTAACCTGCAGCTCATGAAAATGATGTTTGAGTTGATATTATAAAAAAGGAAGAAAATCCAGCATGTCTAAGATACATGGGTAGGATGTGGCAGACAAAATCAATTCCAGGCGCTCACTTCCAGGATGGTAACAATAAAAAGCCTTTAATAAATATGGATTTAAAACATTATAAAAATTCATCACCACTTATCGGCAAGCTTGTTTTCCTCAGGAGAACCTGGAGAATGGCATGATGTATTTCTGTAACGTAAGATGCCCATGTTTATTGAATACTTATTTATTTTTACTATCTAGATGCCATAAATTGAATTTTGCATCCTACCCATGAATCTTTTCCCTCGCCTAGTATAACTTAGAGTGCATAGTGGTCAGGAAAAAAACTCCTGCTGCTTGTTCTTTTTTTTTTTTTTTTTTTTTTTTTTTAAAAAAAAAAAAAAAAAAAGAATCAACAAAGGGAAAAATAAATATTTGACTATGAGACTATGAGAAGATTCGTTCATACACTCATACACTCAGCAAAAAGCTCCTCTCTAAAAGAATCCTTTACAGCAGCCCGGAAGTATCCTGCTGCCTCCTGCGTCAAGCTTGTAATGTTCAGCTTCTGTTGAGACTTACAGGCTTCTATTGTGAGAGTTGAAAAGGGTTGATTCAACTAGTCATCTAGTTAACATTAGTTCAGAAAAGTCATTACAGTTGCGGGTCACTATGGTGGTGATTGGGGTTCATTGTAGATATTGATGATAGCTAGATCCATATTCTTGCAGGACACATTCAGATTATGTTTTACTGTCCAAAATGTAAACTTGAATAAAGTAATGGAAAATGACTCAAGTTTGGACAATTTTGTATTATTTTTTGACCGTGTAGAAGCTGCGATTCTAAACGATTTGATTAACAGGTAGGAGTCATACGGTTTCTGAGTTCTGTCTAATTTTAGCAAAACTGTTGAATGAGGAGTTTTATCAAAAACTTCCAACCCTTTGCTTATTAGTTGAGACTGAAATATGAGCATCATGTATGAATTCTTTTCGCCTTCTGCGCTGCATGAGAGCTACATAAAGGTTTTATTTTGGCTGGTTCTCAGCGTGTGGTTTGTCAGGTGATGGCAGCATTACGCTTTTATCTTTCACTGAGCGCAGCTGGAGCTCTGAAATATGAGCATATGAACAGAGGTTACAGATCATTGCTACAAATTAAATTATATGCAATTAACCTTTGTGTCTTATAGGTGCAGCCCCATCATACACTATAACTTGAATAACTTTTTGCCTTCTTGGTGTAATTTTGGGTAGTTAACATCAGAACTTTGCTCGTCTGCAGACTCTTACACATAGAACACATGTGATTTACACTAATTGTAGCCAAATTAATCTTGACGTACTCTGTCCATTGATTTATCTGAACCCTGCACTTGGCAGTGGGATATTTCATTCCTCAGTTACACACTCACACAGAGACCACTCCTGAGGTAGAGGGTGGGAGGTGTGACCCTTTTACCCCTTATCCTCCCCCTGAGGCAGTGCATGAGTCCAGTATTCAGGAGGTGCACCCCTCTGACTGCTAATGTCCCCAATCCAATATGAGACAAGGTTGGAGGGTCATCTTCCATTCACACATAGACACGCACACACTCAGACACACTGCCTGTCACTCACATGCACCAGTCTGCTCAGCTGACTGCTAATGCGGCGCCGACCCTCCGAGGCATTTTCTCACCCCTCTTGCTCTCTCAGCCTGCCTCACCACACTCACACTCTTCCCACCCACACACGTCTACTGCTGAGCAGCCATGTTAACGGATGGCGTTAACGAATGGTGATATGATATAACCAGGTGGACAGTGCTGGTTCTCATGCATAAATCTCAATAGGGAGGAAACATAAAATTTTCAAATCCTGAGAGGAATATGACTGAAATAATAACTGCACTGGGATGCATTATCAGGATGTGGTTTTATTTGGCTCGAAATAACCTGTGCAGGTTCCTTGCTCTGAAGCTCTTCAGCCCCCTGATGTTCTTCCTGTCATTTTTCCACAACAACACCCACCTAAAAACATTTTCCCAGCTGCCTCCCCCACATCAAATATCCCTCTAGGCAACCTTGCCAATGCACAATTTTGCTTAGTGAGCTTCCCATTTTGAAGCCATAGAGCCATGCTAAGTAAATGTACTATGCACATGCAAATCATACTCATTATGTACTGACTGATTCGCCATTTTACACTGCGTGCACATTGAATGCTGTTGTCCTGCTTGCAGGATCCTATTGTGCAGCCCTCGAGAGATTTGTCCTCTCAGACACACTTGTTTTTAGTCGTTTTGTAAAATGTTGCCTTCTTTTGTTTATTTCTCCACCTGCCATACAGATGTGTTTCCACTGCACAAGATCTTCCACCTGTGGGACACGTTGCTGCTGGGTAACTCTTCTTTCCCCTTCTGTATCGGTGTGGCCATACTGCAGCAACTCAGGGATCGTCTCCTGGCTAATGGCTTCAATGAATGCATCCTGCTCTTCTCTGACCTGCCAGGTGAGAATATGAGCTGGTAGTTACATCTTTGTATGTTCACTGTCTTTTGGGCTTGTTTACCTTCTACATGCCTTAAGCTGTAGTACCTCGATGGTTATAAACAAAATCACACCAAAATACTTTTCCCTGCCTTCCCTAAATCTGACTTGAAGGTTGCCCGACTGCAACAGAAAGTGGTATTTGCAGGATGCCGTGTTTCGTTCCTGGGAGTACTAATGTGTGCTGATGTGTCTGAGTTAATGATATCCTCAAAGCAGGCAGCTCTGCACTCCTACACAGACATACTCCCTCCTTGATGTGCTCTAGGCGTGCCTCACTTTGCTCTGCATCCTTCAAACAGTCAACAACTGCACCCTGGGAATTGTCTGCCACTGAAATCATAACCTCTGTGGTCCTCCAGTGTTTCCATCAACTCTCATCTTCATTGTCAAGTCCATCTTTAGTCTGTGAGGGGCATTTGGACACGCCGATACAATATTCATTAAAGAAAGTTGTTGCTGTTGGGTTCTTTAGTGCTATTAGACATGCACCTGAGAGGCTAAGTCAGACTTTTTCAACTCTCAACCACAAATGCAGGATTACTCATGCAAGAAATGGAGATAGAGGGTTAGCATGTATATGTGAGACTAACAGGCTGCCTGAGGCATCTACCTGATTTGCAAGTTAAAGACCCTGAGTTTGTATTAAAAACTGCACTTAAACAGATAGGTGTAATGACGGGAAATGGCACTGGCAAAAAAATAAGAGTAGGAAATGGGTGTAATCCACCTTAAGAAACGTCACACGTGACACACCTGCATCTGTTTTTTTTTCTACACTCATTAGAAAACACGGCACACATTGCGAATTATAGTTCTTTAACTTCTCATTACGCCGCATTAGGGAAATATCCCTGCGGTGCAAAAATAAGGTGTGGGAGGAAGTGGGTGGGATGGGGTGGTAAATACTGGAATATAGTCTTTTAACTCAGCAGTACAGTTGTTAATCCCTGCAGGTTTTTAGTGTAATACAGGCAAGACGAGCGATTCGGCCTCCTTTCTTAAATAAGACACAGGAGGAGGGCCGACAAATCAAGGAGGAATTCGCAGGCCTGATTGTAATCATACGGGGTTGATGGAAATGCATACTTATTAGCTTTGCTCTGTTGGTTACATGTATTTTCTTTCCTGCTCCAAGGGGTTTGTAAAGTCGTATAGGCATACACTGACACGTTGTCCCCGGGATTTCGCGGTTTTTGTCGACTGTATATGCCACAGAGAGTGAAGACACCTAACAGTGTCTCTTAATATGTGCCCACTTTACTGCTCCTTTTCACTTGCACAAAGCAATTACTTGAGCGAAGTATTGGTGACATAAAATCCGAGAGCAGCATTCATAATGTATGTCTTCAGAATGTACCTCTCTGTGCCTGAGGGATAGCTCAAACAATTTCCTTTAAAACTCTATTTCCAAATGCTGCTTAGCCCTCTTTTTTTTTGAGCTGAAAGGCAGAATGACATTGGGGTTTTAAAACCAACAGAGACAGGGACGATTTGTCCAAACGGGGATACCGGAGTACTCTGTAAACTAAGCCCAGCAGCCTCCCCTTCTGCCTAAATTCAGTGCTGCCATACTTCACTGTGCTTTACTGCCCAGGTCCAACAGATTCATGTGATTGAGGCGGAAGGGAAAAGGAGAGCCAGTTCTCCTTATAAAGGTAAAATATGTTGGCCTAGAGCTGCAGTCAGCTTCTTTGGCATGATTTCCTGGGAGAGGCAGCTTCTGCCAGCCCGTTTCTGTATATCTCTGCCAACCTCATTATCGCAGCTTGTGTATACCTGGGTAGTTACAGTGTCGTATCTGGCAGTCTCTCTTAAACTATATTAGGAATGAATCCTGGGCTGTAGAGTGACCTCAAACAGGACTTGTTTACTTAAGCTTCCAGCATGTTCTGGTCCACACTCCAGATAGTTTTATATAACTTGTTACAGACACAGGCTGCTAAATCCAATCAAGTACCAAACAGTTCAGCACAGCATTTATCACCTCTGCTAAATGACAGTAGGGGTCTTACTACTGTGAGCTTATTGGCGTGGAATGTACAGAGTTTATTTATTTAGTTTTTTAGCCTCCCCAGCTGTATGGCTCTGGGGAGAGCAATTTGGGTCTGCCTGTCAGTCAGTCCACCAGCGTGGTTCCCCTTTTTTTCTATCTCAACAACTAGTGGATGAAATTTCACAAAGACATCCGTGGTTCTGAAAGGATGACGGCCACTGAATTTGGGGATCCTTTGACATTTCTACCAGGACCAACAAGTCCAGTCAAAGTTATTTCACTTTTTCTAATAGTCCTAGAAAACTAGTAATATTCTCAGCTGACTCAGCTGTACTCAGTGTTAAATCTAATTAACAAATGTTAGCTTGCCATTGACCATATCACCCAATATATCTGCTCAACATCAGCATGTTAGCACGCTGCTAGCAGCCTAACAGAGCTAGCATGGCTGCAGACTCTAAGTCTTGTTCCTTCCCTAACCCTTCTTAACAGTTAAATGGTAAATATTCTGTGATTTAGCAATGTGTATATCGTTCATTGCATGTGATTCAGTGCGAAGAACTTGAAAGTAAACATATGTTTGGCTTTGTTTTATCAGTAAATTATACGCATAGTAATAGTGCTTGTCAGCCCTTGTGGGAAGCAAGGTTTTGGTGGCCAGTGTGTATGTGCTCTGTCTCACCACATTCATGTAGTTAAAACACACAACCACACGCACGCACACATAAAGTACATAGACTTTGAGTTATGGTAGATATTTGATTTGTGGCCCACACCTGCTCCTTTCTGCCATCAGGCGTGCAGAATTGATGTCCTCGTACAAACTGAGGCTCACATTCATTTGTTTCAGAGCAGACTCCACATGCTCCACATGCTTGTAACTACACGAGCTGCATGTGTGAAGCCAGAAAAAACATACCCTGATGCTGGCTGGACAGTATGAAAGAAAGAGGAAAAGTAGACTCAATCTCGCTTAGCACAGACTGAAAAGGAAAATCAAAGAGAATGTTTGAGATTTGAATGTGCATGTTGTCTTTAGGCCCTGCAGGAAAGAATTAATGATTTCACTCAGTAAACATGTTAGCACTGTATTTACATTATAAAGTAGCAGTTTTTAACTGAGACATCATGCACTTTAGTGACTACGCAAACCTGTTTCTGTAGCTCATCATTTCCTGGCACATTAATAATAGAGATGCATTATGATTGTCATTTTGCCTTTGCATGATGGAAGCTTGTACTTAGTTGTGATGTCTGTGTCAGTGCTAAAAAGGTAAAGGACATTGCAGGAGACATTTTCAGATGGATGAACTTTGAAAGATGCATAAGTACGCATGACATTTAGTTGTGAAATTAAAAAAAAAAGAAAAGAAGTGCTCCCTTTCTATTCCTGTCTACGACTGTCAGAATAAAAGTTAACGGTCAAGATAACGTTACAGGACAGTGACTCTTAAATGATTCAGACACACTCCTCTCTTTCTCTCTTTTGAGGCAGTAAGTGGGGCCAGTGACCATAATTCACAGTGACAAGCCTATTACACATAACACTGTGAAGTCTATAGTTGCCAATATTCTGACGAAGAAGAGAGGTCCAGATTTAAGGGCAGTGATACAGACTATGAGGTCATGTTCAACAACAGGTTCCCCAGGTTGTCAATATGTCAGTTGCATCATATATACTGTAACTCATCCCCCTGTATACAACCTTATCCTCAGCAAAACATTCCTTAAGTCATCTTGACCTTCCAGACCATCACAGAAGACTAAATTATTGTTGAACTGAAATTATATCACACTCAGTGTATCAGAGTCTAAAACAAAATCTAATGTGAAACAGGTCAGACCTGTGCCGCAACATTTTGCCCTGGAGCCAGCAAGGCGTCTCAGCCCACCATTTGTTGGCAATTAATCTTATTTTGTGATTCCCATTTGCCTACTCTCGTAGCCTCAGGTAATCTATAACTTTCTCTTGTTTGGAGACTTCATTGATTCACAATGGAGAAGCGAGGCTCTCCAGCTGACAGGAAGCGTGTGTTTACTGATGATGCGGCAGCATTTGCCTTCCTTCACGGGACATTAGCATCTGTCTCAATGAGCAGAGCTGGGCACAGAACTGATGAGCTCTAGCTATAGACGTTTAGTTCTGAGAGAAACAGCATTGAGCCGCTGACAGTGCTGACGGCAACGCTGCACACAGGGACACCGCGAGAATACGGGCAGAGGGAGGGAGAAGCAGAACATTGATGGTGAAGGTTTAGTGTTTGAGAGTGCGTGACAAATTTGGCATGACATATTTACATTTGCATTCGGGATTTGGCTGATCGTCTGGTCTGTGGCATTTTAAAACGAGTAAATCCTATCCTGTTAGAGGCAGTGAGCAGCAGAGGTTAAGGTGGACCTTGGTAATATCTATAGTGTCTCGACAATATTGACCTGCGGCCAAATTTGTCAGTCATCTCAGATTCACTTACATTTGTGCTTAAAGTTAAAAAATCCTCTGCCCTCAGAGAATTTGAGTTATTTGTGAGATTCCTAAAGCCACTCTTAGCAAGGAGTAGAGGTTCCCATTTTAGAGTGACACTTGACTGGTTTGTGACACTCAGAACCATAAAATTGAATTAATAATGTCATTTTATCATTTTTCTGAGTGGTTTCCGATGTGCAGTCAGCGCATTCGGAGGACCGATGGGCCGATCTAGATACAATTTCATGCAGGAAGTCACAACAAAAAATGAAAAAGGCCAATAGCACCACTTTTATGACAGGCTAGCTGCCCAAAGGTAAAGACTGAAAACATATTGAATCTAAACTGAAAATGGCACACAGATTTCACTGAGGATGTAAGATACCAGTTTATTTAAATCTGATGTTGTATCTTGTACTTTTTTATCCAATAAGTCTGTTTATGTTTTATGTCAGCTGGACCATTAGTCATTCCCCTGCATTTCATGTCTGTCTCCACTGTCTCTGTCCAATAACGGCATAAAATGCCCAAAAATAATTAAAAGAAAAAGCTTTACACATTTAGTATAATCCTATCAAGTGTGAACACGCCTTGGCCACAGCAATATTTTGGACGATGCTTTGGCACTGCTGTTTCTCCCTTTCAGTGTTCCTGGTGCATCTGTGCATCATGCTCAGCCAGGCCATTTGGCCACAACATCATTTACATTTATTTTTTAATTTGTAAATTTGTAAATCTTGTAATTCAAGTCCATCAGAAACAATCACAGCTGGGGCTTCCCAAAGTGTTTTCTTCGTCTTCAGTTAACCTTCAGTTCAGGATAAATGAACATGTTTCCTGAAAATCGGCAATAACTTGTAGGTGGACTGATTATCCCAGACAAATTCTGCCACCAAAAGTTTCAGTAGTATCAAAATATTTGAAGGAGCTTTTCATCATTTTAAAGCAACCATCATGGTTTACATATATATTCTTTTCACACCCCCTGGAATAAGCATGCATGTTGCAATGCATGCGTTTGTGCTCTGGTCTCATTGTCTATGCTGGTAACTGCTTTACAACTCTCCAAAACCATATGGGAGATAAGATTGTATCCAACATTAAGAAAGGTGATGAAATGCGTTTACTCCTAAACTTGAAATTAGAACCATATACTTACCTTGTTGATGACTTCAGGTCAGTCAGGACACTCTGTATGTCTTAGTATCAGATAAGCATTGATTGATGACTTAATTTAGAGCCGCTCTAAGCAAAGAAATAATTATGGTAACTTTTATCCAAGAAACGCTAAATCGAGGGCAATTGGACCTGTTTGTCTACAACCAGGTCCAGTTGCCTTTGATTCACCTTTTCTTGGGTGACCATGACCTGGATGACTGAGAGTCTTCAGACATATGGTAACTTTAGTTTTATCCCCCATCAATGATAAATGCATCTCTTAAAGCTATATAAACACAGTGCTCCTCTTCCCCCTAAGTTTCATCAGAGCAAAAAAAAACAACCATTAAAATACTACCTTAGCATAATCACTTTAATATTGAAATGGAATAATAGAGCAAGGGCAAAATGTTATCAAAATGTGGATAGTGGCATGTCTCGTGGCATTACTATGTAAAGATGGATGGATGGACAAACCCCTGGACAATAGATAGTCACCTCCTACTTCCATAACCCCATCTAATATTATCAATTTAATTGTGGATTACAATTAAAGATCCACTGATGGTTGGCTTTATATGGTTATTGATCAAGAGTAATTTTCCTGATTTTCACGGTGTGTTTGTGATAAAATAACGAATTGGAACGTTATAGTACAATAGATTTTCTCTATTTATTTTAATTCACTAAATTCTTTCATCTCATTATTGCCAGCTCTATCTTCCTTTGCACCACAGTCCAATTCCACCAAACCCCCGAGTTGCTCTTAACTAATCATGCTGTTCTACTCTTCGTGGCAACAAGTCACAGCCCACAGTCAACGCCTATACATAATTACTAAAATGTAATGTTGCCTGACTAAAAAGAAAAATTGCTCCCTAACAGAATTGGCTGCTGTGGACTGCCCAGCTGAGCCCAGGGCTTGTTAAAGCTGCTATCAATCTCCTCTTCCTCATTCCTGCCCTCTTTTTTAGCAGAAGGAGTGATTGCATGCAGCATTCGTGGCCCTAGAGAGGGAAAAATGTGTTTCCCCTGAACTGCCTGTGAGCCAGTCGGTGAAAGAATCTCTGACCACCAGTGTGTTTTTCACTGGAATGATCCTTGTAACTGAGTCTGTGAGGTCCTAGCCCCTGAGAGCTGACAACCCCCTAACCTTGACGTCGCTGTGGGACAGAGGGGGGGGCGGGGTACATCTTCTATATAATTTCACTTGAGCCTGGCCCAGGTGCAGGTCATACCAAGGAGTGCTCATTAGCCAGACTTGCTTATTATCCACGAAATAGGGGAGTGAAAGAGAGAGGCTGTCAGTGTGAAAGAGTGTGAAGGAAAGAATTCCTAATTTACCCAAATCCTCGGCTAATCCAGTGAGTCCCTGCTCCTTAATCCTCTCTATTCTCCATGCGAGAAGCAGGAGAAGCATGGATACTGCTGGAGAGGCATTAGGGGGAAGAGAAGAAATTTCACTTTGCACAAAAAACTTATTTTGGGACAAGAGCTCAGATGAGGGACAGCAGCTAAACAAAGGACAGTTAATATCTTAAAAGAGCTGCTGCCGGTGCCGGATGACTATTTAAGATTATTAATGGCATCAAAATGCCAAGGTCAAGCTAAGCTTGTGTCTTCAACTAAACCTCCCACAACACATATACATAATTTCCTCTGCTTTATCTCTGATTCAAGGGAAGGAATCACATTTTTTATTCTCATGCTTTTCACTCTGTTTATTCATTAGTTTTTTGATTTATTCATTTTCTCACAGAGCAGTTAAATAATTTGTAAAAGTAAAATCTTGTCAGGGGTAATTGAGAAATCAGAGATAAGCAGAATACCCTTCTGAAGTTTTAAGTGAAATGTCTCCACAACTATTTAATGGATTACCATTAAATTTAATACAATAATTATGACCTCAGCATGAATTGTAATAGCCTTGGCGATCCATTAACTTTTTATTTAGTGTCGCCATCAGGACAAAATTTTTGTTTGTCCAATACTTGTGTTGTAAAAAACTGCTTTCTTAATGCAAGACTGCTGATGTCCACCATATGTATTTGATATCTTAGGTGGATAAACATAAAAAAAGATTTTGATTTCACGAACTGAGTGCAGGTTCAGCAGTCACCAATCACGCCGGCGCAATCAAACCAATGGTCAAAATAGCACTTAGACTACAAAGAGCTAATGTTTGCTAGCTTTTTAAAATGCAATATTTGGCCCGCTCAGCTGTTTATGACTTTGCTCATAGGTTGGGAGCAACTCAAACCTTTCCAAGTAACATTTTTGTACTTCCGTGCTTTTTGTTGCACAGAAATTGACATTGAGCGCTGTGTCCGTGAATCCATCAACCTCTTCTGCTGGACTCCAAAGAGCGCCACATACCGACAACATGCTCAGCCGCCAAAGGTCATTGGTGACAATGGCTTTGGGAAAACAACAGCTTGCTACTCGTCTGACTATCAAGACATGCCCAAGACAGACCTGGTGAGTTTTACTCATCAAACACACACACACACACACACACACACACACACACACACACACACACACACACACACACACACACACACACACACACACACACACAGTCATACACATAACCTTTACAAAAATTGTAACCAGTTTTGCTTTACATATATTATCTGCACATTACTTCCAACTTTTCCTGAGCCAGTGACTGTTGAGGTTAATTATTTTATTATTTCTTTCCTGGTGTTAGTTTTTTTTTTTCTTGTGATTTGTTTTTATGCTGTATCCTGTTCAACGCACTGGAGGGCTTTGTTCTTTAAGGGAACCGGTGTATCTGGTATCTGAGGTCATGAGCTGTGTCATTCAACCCACAAGATCTCTGTCTTAACAAACAAGTGAAATAAATAATAATTAACACTTTATGTTTCAGCTTGGTAATAACATGGTAGTTAAGGGGTAATGTTTGGTAATTTCAGAGGGGTTAGCCTGGTAAGAACAATTAGAATTGTTCAATTGCTTTATTATTTTTGCAAAAGAATACCAGTAATGGATTAAAATATCTCAAGAACATATAGCTTGGTATAGGCACATAATCTGCTATAAATGCCCATTTTTAACCAGATAATATTCTCTTAATAACAGTTGGGGCAAAATCAATGTAAAATCTTACTGTCTCAACTTTGAGCTGATGCAAATGTAGAGTAATAATACGCAGTGTATGTAGAGGTTGGATTTGATGAAAAAGAGGGTAATAACAGGTTAATACGCTTGTTGATATTGTGTGTATATCATCAGTGTAATATCCTCACAATCATAAGAAATTACCATCAATAATTACCATAAAAAGCTATTGAAATTCAAACATTCAACTCATCACATTTCACTTTCAAACGCACTGATCAGTAATTTCAAATCAACCTATAAATATCAAAATATGTGCTTTCTGATTTCTGTTTTTGAATAAATCTATACCATGTACCATTTGCTTCCGTAGTCAGTACAAACTGTGCGAGTGTTCTGTAAAACAAGACTGCAGGACTATTTCTACATCCCAATCACTGTCACCCATACAGACAGGTATTGACATGTTGGATGATTTTGCCTGAAGCTTTTTGAAAGGTTTATTAAATATGTATCATCAGCAGCTGATTGAAGTTGTGAGGTAGATTTCACTTCTTCTCTGTGAAATAATTCCAAAACGTGAAGACGTCAGACTGTTGCCATCCATTTTCCGTGCTGCACATTACCCAGCACCTGCTCTTTTCCCTAATCAACACCTGATTGTAGAGCTGCAGAGCGACCCCCAGTAGGCCTGTTAAGCTGTATTGATTTTTCATGTTAGAGTGAGTTCCCCAGGAATCAAAAGTTATACTTCGACACAGTACATGGCAGCTCCAGTCTGCAATTCCCGAAGTGGCAAAAATATTGATTTGTTTAAAAATGCATTCGCTTTAGAAACACAACCAGTCAAAATATCTCGGCATAAAACTTTATTTATATAGCACTTTTTAATAACACTGTTACGAGTTGCTTTGCACTGAACAAAATATATTACGTCAAAATAGATTCATTTGGCAGATGTTTTTGTCCAAAGCAAAGTGCATATGTGGTAGATGTCATCAAACATTTTAAATCCATCCCTCCTAAGATATAGGAATGCAGATGTATGAGCAATTAAACACATAGCAAACATGTCTTCAAACAAACCAGCATAAAAGGTTTTCATACTTAGTTATGAGGAGTGTTTATTGATGTGATGCTGTCTTCCATACAGGCCTTTTGTCTTTGTTTAGTTTTTGTGGCGCAGCCCTGTTTGCCTTTCACACCTGAATGCATCGTGTCCAGAAAGCTCACAAACACTCTTGTCAGCCCTATCTGCTGTGTGCCCAAGTGATTGCTGTAATCTTTCTCATTCAGCCGAGGCTCATTTGTATGGGTGGTGGCATTGATCCATGGCCACATCTATCCGCACCCCACCTCCTCCTCAGAAAACATTCTGGCACTGGGTTGAAATGTCACTCTCATCACTGGAGTGACCACAGACACACACATACTATACTCTACATAAGACTAAGTGCACAATACAGCTGCAGAGAAGAAATCCAGAAAATAGGAAGCTGAATGTTGATCTAGAAATGGCTTCGCTCATTACTCATTATTACACGTGTTATCACAAATTATTATTTGACCTGAAGCTAATTCAGGGAATATTAAGTTTTTCAGTTGAAGCCTGGGAAAGTTTGTATTGTGTGAGAAGTGATGCGGGTAAAACTGACAACCGTGGCAACAGCAAATAAAGATTTATGTATTGTCACATCTGCTAACCATAAACAAACCCCTTCTTAGTTGCTATTATGAAGCTCAAATGGAAAACAAACATAATATGTCAACACCTTGATCAGAATAAACTGGCCCAGGGTTGAGGTTGAAAAGGTTGGGTTTTAAGGCTTTCCTGGTCGTTTCACCTGATTAAAATGTGGCAGGATAAAACACACACACACACACACACACACACACACACACACACACACACACACACACACACACACACACACACACACACACACACACACACACAAATAGCCAGTATGAACAAGAGGAATGATTACAGCTAACCTTTTCAACCTGTGTTGATCTGGGCACCTGAGGATCGCTTCAAGACAAACTTGGAAGAAATGTGAACCGTTCCTTTAAGTTAAAACTAAATGAAACAGACTGAATAAAAGTTACTGCACAGTTGCAGTGGAGTGCAAGATATGAATAAATAATCTCAAATTTAATATGATAAAAGGCAGTGGCAAACAGAACTGTCTTAAGCCTTGATTTTAAAAGAACTAAGAGTTCTTGCATGAAAAATGTCCAAAAGGGAACTCCTAAAAAGTGTTGTCTCAGCACAGAGTTCAGTGGCAGAAAACTCACTGGTGCTATAGACGTGTAGAGCTACAGTCATACAGTGAGTTCTGCCGTTTTCTGTGGGGGATCCACAATGTCTTCACTGCCAAAAAATATTCCAAAAAGTGGGATGGCTGATATTGTAGTGATTCATATACAGGTACTGAATGTTTGTGTTTCGTGCCTCCCTGTTGCCCGTCTCTCTGCTAACAGAGCAGGAGGCTCTGTCAGCAGATTTCCAACAGACATCCATCTCACTGGACAGCTGCTCTCCAGTCAGCCTGGTCTGAGCGAATGAAAAGGAGAGAGCAAGCTCTAGCTCTCCTTTCTCTCAGTCACTAACACGAGAATGTAAACATAGCAAAATAAACACAGAAATATTGTCCTCTTAATGAAATTGCCTGTTTCATCAATCTTTCCAATGAAGGTTCTCTCCAGTTAGTTGATCAACTGATAGATGGTCTCAAATTCCTTCTTTATAATGGCTCATGTTCATTTGATGCCTGCTGTATTGAGAGGCAGCCATAGTACAGCAGCTTTTCCGAACACAACTTAAATGTGTCCCCACATGTATAAGCCGCCCATCTCATTAAAACTAAACACACAATGATAAATCTGTGCATTTCATTTTCCAGCCACTGTAAAGTACATTAAGAGGCAGGTGTTAGTTTGAGAAAATTAAAATAAATCATAATGTGGTACAGTGCTCAGGAGGCTAGTGCCATTCCCTGTGGATGAGCAGATGTTTTGCTTACTGTCATCTAACAGCCGGCAGAGCTCATATTTCAGTGATTGAGCAAACGGATGTCCATGAGCAAACAGGAATGCTCCCTTGTTCCAATTTCTCAGTATTTTGCGCAACATGTTCCCATGAACAGTGAGAGTAAGCAGCATTCCCAATGAGCTGAGGTAATTTTTTATTGTATTATGTCTTCATTTACTACGACTTATCTTGCACAGGGCTTAGAAACAAACACATGCACACCTATATAATACATACAGTATATGATGCAATATAATACAAAACCTATGCAATCAATTGTAATGTATTGAAGCTTATTATGTACAGATTTGTTGACAATATGACATGTTTCAACTATTAAAAATATCTCTTAACATTATATAATCCAAAACAACACCACCACTAACTATGAAAAAGACTTGAATGAATACTTCTCTGAAATCTTGTCACCATACATGTTTCACAAAGGTGAGCAAAATATGAAATAATAATATTTCAGTCATTACACTTAAAGGTGTAATGTGTAAGATTGTGCTACTTGCTCCACCTCCATAGGGGGCAGAATTCCACCTCTTTGCTCCTGTCCAGTTAATCATGTTGTTGTTTCCCCATGTTCCTTATAATTTATTATTTATATGTGCATTTATTGTTGATAGTTAAAATTGTTGAGAGCACTGAAACAAATTATGAGTACTTGTAATAAAAATGGTTTATTTTTATTTACCTATAAAAATATGAAGGCAAGGGGATACTGCATCACATTGGTGTCAGACTACAGCAGCATGAGGAAGGGATGATGACATCATCACAAAGGCAGAATCAGGAAATAAGGTTTATTGCCAGTTAGATTTTTACTTACTAGATATTTGGCTTGGTGTTTGGTGCAGTATTCAATAAACTTATTAACAGGAAATAGAAATAAAAGGTAAAATACTGAGAGAGTCAAAAAGATAAATATACATAGATACACATATTAAAAATATAAAACTATGAAAAAAACTATGTACAAAAGTGTTGACAAAACTCTGCTGAGCAGAATGTGCAAAAGATCACAGTATAGACGATATCTGTTATGTGCAGGAATAATATTCCATGGTGTTACTGCAATGTGGTTGTTGATGATTGATGTGGCCAGACGCGATCATACAAGTTCTTTATATTCAAACATGTTAGGTCTGTTGTGTGTGTATAATAAATAGTAAGGATAGATAGGAATATGCTAAAATAAATACAGTATTAGGCAGTGGATCCTGAACCTGCTGGTTCTGAATCAAACATTCTCTTTGTCTTACTTGTAAAATAAAAGTTACTGACGCATCTAGCTGGACAACAGCCCAGGAACAGGCTAAATTCTACTAAATCGCTAAAACGTCTGTCTGCATCATCAATCATACATTTTTGCCACTTGAGGTGTTTGTCAGTATGGTTTGTCATTTGCGCTAATGATACTTTTCACTACAGACCAACATTAGATGTTACTCACCAGTCTAAAAGAAAAGTTGCGAGCTCGGCATCAAACCGCGTCTCTTTACCCAGAGATGTCTCCAGAGGTGGAAAACCACACCAGGATTCACCCGTGATTTGCTTCTTTGCCATTGAACATGGTCTCTTGTTGAAGTGGTCCTTCATGATGGAGATAAAGATAGCTTTCTAGGCGCTTCAGCCATCTCTATGTTTCTGTGATGCTAGTAAGCAGCTTTTTTTTTTTTCTTTTTAGTCAGGAGCTGTTGCGTAACTTCAAGCTCTGGAGGAAGCTCTTCTTTGTGGGACTGAGGGCAGACTAGACACTACACTGACTCACACCGTATCTAGTGTCATAAAGTGGTATTACAACATGGTCCAGGATGCAGCTAGTTGGTTAGCATGCTCATTTCAGTAGATATCTCTGAGTTTCAATAGATTAAGGTCTTGGTCATGACATCATCACTGTGGCTCCCTCACATACTATTGATAGTGTTAGTTCATTTTTTGAACATTTTAAACTAAAATTCTGGCCAGATCTTACACATTACAACTTTAAGTACAAAGCAAGTTGTTTATGCAACACTAAAACAACATTATATTTCAGTCACTGTAACTCAGTTGTCAAAGGGCATGTCTGGACTCAAAGTCTGTACTTTCTCAGCAAAAACAGGGATGAATTTTCATTAGAGGAGGCTGGTTTTTTCTACCCCTCCCAAGAAAAATTGTTCGTTTAGAGTGCTGTTGGTAACTGCTGTGTGGCCAGAACAGGAAGTATAAGAAAAGCTGGGAGGGTTTTTCATTTTAAAATCCTCCTCTATGTGGAAATTGGTATGTGTGTGGCTGCTGTGAGGGGTATTTGTTGTCAGCATTTTTCTCAGATCATAGCCTCAATTATGCTCTGCTTTTCTTTGTCTGACTGCAAACTTGGCAGATAAAATGTGTTTTTATTTCAAAAATTATGCTCAAACACCACAGACCATGTTGGTTGATATGTGAAAATCTCAGCACAATTACAATCACGCACTGTGAAGGCACTTTAAATGAGTCATTGACCTTGTCATCAAGCTGTACAACACTGTAGCTCCTAGCTCAAATATGTTAAAGTGATAGGATTTTTCTGTCAACTGTGTACAATGAGCATTCGTGCGTAGACACACACACGCACAAGACACAACACAGCATTTGTGTGTGTTTATCAGCTGCTCCAGTTTAGGCTCATCACTGTCAGGCCAGTGAAATGTGAAAGTGTCATTAAGCCATTCTCGGCTGGCACACACCGCTCATCATGACATTTAAGTCACCACAGTGCTCTGTCAGCCCCAGGCAATCCCAGGCTGCATATTTTACCTATTTCTGTCAGCATATCACATATATATGGATATATTTATGTGTATGTGCAGAAAGAGAGAGACATTATTTGGTTTTACTGAAATAGACCTGTAGGTTTTGCCACTCATCTTTGCTGATCAGCTCATATGAGCCCAGCCAAGCAGATGAGCCCATTCAGCTCTATGGAGCTGTCCAATGTCGTCCTCATCTACTTTTCAGACACTGTCACAGACAGTACAATCCAGTTGAATACAACAGTGCACAGCTTAGCATTTAGCTCTTAGCACAGGACTCTGAGCATCAGGGTGGTACCTCTGCTTCCACAGTACATGATGACTGAGCCGATAGCACCGATTTGCTGCCATCAAACTAACCCACAGGTGTTTTATAATGATTTAGCAGGATCTCCTACATTTTGTCATAACAGTATATAACCTAGCTGATGACCTTCCACAGAAATGTTCAAAATTTCCAAACACATCATGTTGGCTGAACACTCGTCCATCAGTTATTCTTTAATGATGTCTACAGAGATTAGTATTGGTGTGTCTGAAATCACTTACCACTCCCAATAGTCCACTATATAGTGAGTTTGCCATTTTGTAGTGCTTTTTGAATGTACAGTGAGAAGTATACCCTATATAGTGGTCTTATAGTATCCCACAATGCACAGTGAAAAGTAGTGTATGACTGTGCAGCAACCCCCAAGGCTGAAAAATGAAGCCAACATAGAAGAACCAAAAATTGCAATTCCTTGAATGGCCACTTGAGGCTGGCTCAAAAATGGAGTCAGTCGCCATAGACTCCCATGTTAAAATGTCCAACTTTACAACAGAAATAAACATGTTTACAGCCTAAAACAAAAAACAGTTTTGGTCTCTATAGCTAATTTCCTCCTTCATGACAACTGTACCAGGGGGGAATTTTCATATAACTCACCTGTTTTAAATTTTATTAAGGCTTAAAGTTATACATAATTGAGTGTGTTCCACTTTGAGTGACAGGTGGGTGAGTTTATGTTTGCCACAAACCGGCATGAACTGAAGTCTCTGCTTCACATGTGCCCCACTACTTTGCCCATTTTTGGATTATCTGGGAGTTCGGCTGAGTTAGGCACTGCCAGGATGGCGAATGCGGAGCAGCCTATTCTCAGCTTCAAAACTGCTCTTCAGAAGCCTATGGGTGATGTCAAGGAGGCTACGTCCATCTTTATTTACTGACCGATGGTCACTAACCAAGCAATATACACCATCATGCATTGCGCTTATATTTATGAAAAGAAAAATGGTGCAGAGAAAATGACCCGAGTAGTGTTAATTTTGCTGATGAGCTCACTATATAGTCCTCTACACAGGACTCCCTAGATGGTGAATAAGGAGTAATGAATGAGTGAGTGATTTCAGACACAACCATGGTCTTTTGCTAAGTGCATACCATGTACTTAAAAGGCTTTTCCTTTTACTCTAGTGTAATCTTTAAAAAGTGTTCCTTAAAGGCAGACTGACGGACCCACTCTGCCATTTTCACCACTTTTTTTGTCTGTTTAGTGTTTATTTAGACAAAAGCTGAGCAACATATACAGGTCACAAGAGTCACTGAACAATAAACTGAAGTACGCATTTACTTATCAGTAAATACCTGTTCTTATTGTACCCCTTCTTGTCTTTTACCCTATCTTTACCCATTATCTGGAGTACCTGCCTGCATGAGACAAGAAGCAGATTGCATTTTATATCGACCAACATCTTTACACCTAGCACGCTACAGTGTGTGACTCCAGTGATTATTCATACACGCATGAAAACAGCTGCATGCACCATTGCTTCAGCCATAAACTGGCATGTGTGTGAGTCAACAGGACTTGCTGTAATTGTGGCTCATCACAGTGAAAAGCCCTGTCAGCTCAGGAGGTTAAGACCCAGCTGAACACACACAAACTCTATCTTGTCCAAAACCAAACTACCCTTTCACATTCAATGTGGTGCCAATGTGATCCCTTTGGAATTGAAATAACCTTCACTTACCAGAAGTAAGTGCTATCGAGGACACTTAGGTATCTTTAAAGAGAGCCCAGGTATCCCTGGATCCCATGAAATTCAACCATGACCTCTGCATTTGTGCAGTAAAATGTAAATTGAAAAGCAGCAAGGCCAGAATGAGAAAATATTCAGATATTTTGATAATTCATAATTTCAAACTCATATTCATAATATTTTATTAGATATTTACTGTATAACAAAAATACAAAAACATGCCCATTTACTGTTGAGTAGTTGCTGGGCCATTTTATAATTTTGATCAGCCTGTTAATTTGTTCAGTTTTGAACATTTCATTTATATCTTGCTGCTGCTGGAGAGTGTCATCATGCAGAAAATTATTAATTTCAGTTTACATGTGTTTACAGTGACAGTATGTAAATAGCACTTACACTACGCTGACAAATTGAAAATGTATTCAAATCACTTACCATGTAGCATGTCATTTTATCTATCGCTCAAGCATGCTAAGTTATCTCTGTGGAGATTCATTGTTTTCTTTTAGCCTGCTAGTCTCGCTTGAATTGTTTCTTTAGATTTGTGAAGCAATGAAATAAAGTCTTTTTCATTGCCTTTACCATATCTGAAAAAAGAATAAATAAAATGGTGCTGTGTAATATAAGGAAATCATTTGAAAAAGATGTAGGAATGGTTGTTTTTTGATAAAACTTGCATTGAAGTATACACACAGCATCAATTGCATGAGGGATCCCCCCC
The DNA here is from genome assembly GCF_002260705.1 of Seriola dumerili. NCBI lineage: Eukaryota > Metazoa > Chordata > Actinopteri > Carangiformes > Carangidae > Seriola > Seriola dumerili. The sequence goes on from NW_019174941.1 coordinate 538,036, forward strand.
CCCCCAGTTCCTCTTCCTGTGGTTTCCGTTAAAGGGTTTCTTTGACAAGTGAAAGATGCATTAAGTGTCAAAACAGACAGAAAACAAAACAGTAAATGAAAGACATCAATCACCTTACTGTTTTTTACATTTGCAAGCTACAGTCTAGAGCTGGAGTCTACAGCTTGTCTACACAGGCGGCTTTTACTGGGTGTGTAGAGCAGGTGTGTTCTTTGGCAGTCACATCCCAGTTTACTCTCAAGTTCTTCATAGTTTTCGCGGCACCTGATCAAGTATGTCTAAGCTGGTTTAGACATACTTCTCTGATTGTAACACTGTAACCATGCCTTATTACAATTACATTTTTTAAAGGGCATTGCCATGAAATCTCTGTCTTTTCCCATTATTTTCTTGTAGCCATCAAAGTCAGGACCAGTTAGTGTCACAGCAGCATGTCAGCAGCAGGGCTGAAATCTGGGATTGACATGCACACTGTGATGTCAGTGATGTAATAAATGCTGCCTATTTGAAACGTATTATCACTTTGATGTAGAGGTGTAGAATGACTCCATGGGAAATTTGCTTGTGTATTTTATAGTGGTTTTTGTTTCACTGTGTTATATTCAGGGTTTCCATTGTGTTTTATCGTTGGCATGGCCTGAAACAAAGATCAAGTCCATAAACATTTAAGAAAACTTTTATAAAATAAAATATCAGCTTTCAGAGAAAAGAAACTATTTAGAGCAGCAAATGCCATTTATTTAAGCGTCGCTATTGTTTAGGCACAAGATGCATCAGGATGTGGATGGCTTATCATGTCAGCTAAACAATTTGCTGTTAGGTGTTTCTAATATTTTTGCATCTCCATATGTGTCAATGAGGTGGACAAAATATTGGACCCAACTGTCAATAAAATATAGTTCAGTATTCCACCAAAACAAAGTATCAAACATACCATGGTACTGATTTAAAACTCAAACAACTTGCGTGGTAGGCTCGACAAAAAGTGAACATTATGTGTATGGTAGTATTTATTGCAGGGCTGATGTATTGCATCAACGTGGCGCAGTATGTATTTACTTGTCAGCAGTTGTTAGACATGAGATTGAAAGTTGAGAAAGAAAATCCCAGAGGTGAGTGACATTTTCTCAGCAGCACACCAAACTGTTGGTCATGGCAGTAAGACATCATGAATATGTAGATCCCAGCTCTGCTTGAGCTCTCTCGTGTTGCCTAGAATAACTATTGTCAAGCTGTCTGTAGATAATTCAAGAGAGCAGAATAAAGTTGTTTGGTGAAAAAGATGCAACACTCCTCAAATCCCTTTCTGACTCTGTGTTGATGCAGCACAGTGAGGCTGCACCCTTTAGACACATCTATACAAATGATTACTGCAGAGAGTAGAGACAAGAGATTTTGCCGTGATCACAGCTGAAAATCAGTTACCTATTGAAATAATCAGACTCTGAATATTTAATAGAAGCAGAAACAAAAACCCAATTGTTTGAGAAAATTTGAAAGAGGAAATGTAACAGCTTTACACCTCTCTTGTCTCAGCCTACAGCCAAGCTTTACAAAGAAAGAAATTGTTTCAGATGTACTCAGAATAAGGCCTCAGTAAAACCCTGCAGTCAGAGTATGCAAGACTGACAGTGTGAGTCAAATAACCACCACTATATGATTTTGGCTAGAGGAACAAAACTTGTTTTTTACACTTCATTGGAAGGGTTTGTTTCAGATATTGTACTACTTAAGTTGATATGATAGAGTAATTACCTAGAGTAATTTACTCATTCTGTATATGGGTTAATGTTTTGCTCAAATTAAACTATACAGAAGAATTAGAGATGGAGACAACAATTAATCAAAGGGACTATAAGTAAGTTTTGCTATTTCTACGCAAACCAATGTTTACAGTAGCAGCTGAAGTTAACGCTTGTCCTTATCTTGTATTTTCTTCTACGGAAGTTAACACACCAACCAGCTAGCCCCTGCCCGGTGTCGTCACTATCCAATAGTGACTCACTGTAGCCTCTAATCTGCCCTGAGGATGTAGCGTGGCTCAGAGGGAGGGTGTATTATAAACTCTTGTCTTGTAAACGCAACGATGGCCAAAGCTGTTGGCAAGCGACAATCACCACCACTGCCCTGGTAAAAAAAAAAAAAACACACATAGAGAAAACGCAGAGAAAACTTACAAATAGACTTTAAATATCATGATCAGCAGTGTGTGCCGGTGGCTAGAACAAATGTTTATGCAGTGAAATCAACAGTGTATAAACTGCTGTATGGGCAGTTTAATCCACAGCAATACATCATGCTGACATACATAAGCTGATCATATGTTTAGATGTAAAATCCTGGTGGAGTAAAGAGTACAATGTTTCTGGTTAGTGGAGTGGAAGCATAAAATGGAAAGACTATAAAAAACTACTTAAGCACACTACTTGAGTAAATGTACTTAGTACTTTCCACCACTGTGTACAGTATTGTAAGTTATTAGAACTTCACTTGGAGGGCTAAATATTTATTATATAGTAAAGGAATGTGTAAATGAGCAACATTGTGCACTGTAAGATGATTAAAAAACACTGTGCTAATACCTGGATTTCAGGACACAAGCTCAAGTGCACAAAATTGTTACATTACATTGTTACAATTCTTGTCCAAAAAAAAAAAAAAAAAAAAATGTAAATCCTTTCTGGACTCTGGACGACTGACTTCTGCTTCACTGTTGGGTGGGCGGAAGATTGTTCAGCTAGCCAGTGGAGTTAGCTGCTTTCAAACATTTTATTTCATGGATGGCAGAGCCTTGGCACTTAACCTACTCGACGTGCAGTTGGCCTTTCTCTGTTCTATAAATGCCTTTCACACAGTGTGCTGAAATTCATAGATAATGCTGTTAGCATTTCTCACCTATTTAATTTGCATATAAATGAAGAGAAATACCAGGCTGCTAAATAACCAGTCATTAACACAATAGATTTGTTTGTTAGGGTTTTTTTTTGGAGGGGACTTGGGAAAAACTGTCATCATCTTGTTTGGTTTTTTTTTTTTTTTTTTTTTTTTTTTTTTTTTTTTACATGTTATGATTGAAATGATTCCAGGGCATCTGGAAATCACAGAGGTATAACACTTGCTCACCAATGCGGACCTTGGTTTAGTCCCCTGCAGCCATGCCTGGGGTTGGTTGGTTTAATGAACTCATTTGGCAGTGCAGGTGGACACTGGCAACAGATCATGTTCTGGCCAATACTGCTGGTCATCTGCTGTGGTTTCTCAGCTGTAATACTGCTTTTTTTGTATAGTAATACATAATGAAATTTTCTTCCGAGTTACTGGGACAAACTGTTTTAAAGGATGGTGTCAAATATATATTTAATACATAGGAGATTTAGTTCCCATAGATGACATTCAGGCCTAATTACTTGTCTCCTGGTTTTAAAGAAACTATAATATCCAACCCGACACTATTCTTTCTGTCTCTCTTGTGTCATTTTTTAGTGATTACTTTTCCAAATTCCATTATTCAAATTATGTTCAGAAATTCTCTGAAAGCCTGCACTATAATTTTCTCCCTCTTCATCTGATCTCCTGTGACTTCCTCTCTTGTAGTCCCGGGAGCCTCTGGCGCTGTGTGACCTGAAAGCAGAAGTATCGCCCAGGATCTCGGCTGAGGACTTAATTGACCTCTGTGAGCTGTCACTGACTGGGCCCACCAAGCGAACCAAAGCTGGCAAGCCCAAAATTGTTGCTGTCGACATCCGCAGTGTAGAGGAGTATCCTTACCATTTCTGTGTAGCTACGAAACTTAACCTGTCAGTCTGTCACCTCTTCATCTTAACTTTGATTACATTTGAAGATATGAGTGCATTGCTCAATTTTTGTTTTGTCAGCTTCGCAGATGGTGAAGCTTGTTTAATCAACCTTGGATTGTGTCACACAAAACCAAAGGAACAATTTTTTTTCTGTAGCACTGACAGTTAAAGGCAAGGCTATTGTTACAGTAAAATTTATGTCAGCAAACACGCTCCAACTTGAAGCTTTCTGGTGGTGATACTTAGTGAAAATCTCAGGCTGACGAGACAGTATGTGATGTGGGTATGATGTAAATATTAATGATGGGGGCTAGCACGGCTACATGGTTAAAAGCAGCATTCCACAAAGTTGTAAATTATACAGCCTCTTATCAAAGACAACATACACAACATTGCTTGAAAACAATATAAACAAACAGTATTTTCTGGATGCCAGTGTTCAGTCTGACTGAACTGAAAAGAGGCTGGGTCAGTTCACTTGCCAGTGAATGGCAAATCTGGTGTTACTGTACAGCAGAGGGCGTTTGTCTGCAGTAAGGATATAGTACAGACAATAAAAATGAATGAAATTCTGAAAGAAAACAATGGGAAACAATGATATAATAAAAATATTGACTGAATTCTTCAGGGTCCATGTGGGGATTGGCAGTGATGACATAGATTCTGGTTATGTCTTGCTGTTACAGTTAATGTGTGAAATATGTCAGGCAATAAGAGAACTACTGTGTGCAACGTGTTTGGTGCAACAACAGGTGTGTGTGTGCAAATCTCCTGCACATCAGTATTTTGTCTGGCTGCTTTACAACACTTTTAATAGACACAACCCAGCTCCCATACCCAGAGAAGTAAGGGAAATATGAAGACTGACTCTAAAGGAGCTGAAAAATAAAATCATTTGCATTAAAAATATCACTGGAAATTTACAGGCTACATTGTGTCAGAGGCTGTAAAAAAAAAAAAAAAAAAAAAAATCTTTAAATAAGATCCATGCAGGGGTTTTTATGCCTTAGGCTGCTTATAGAATTGAATCATGTAGCAGTACTATCAACCCATCGGATTACCTCCTAAATTAATTGCTGTGGGTCGGGGAAACTCTTTGCTCTTCAGGTGATTTGCTCTGCATCACATGAATAATAATAGAAACTCTAGAAATTCTGTCACTTAATGCTGCGCTAGTGACAGGTTTAGGTTAAACACCACACAGCTCCTTTGTACAGACAGTACCTAGTTTCTTGTACTTTCTTCCAGCCTAGAAATGTCTAGATTTCATGTTCACTTGGCAGCAGTGATCAGTGCTGCCCAGAATTGGCACTGAGCTGATTCTGCCTACGGCGGTCTTACTTTATCGTACAGTACAGGTATAGTACTTTAACAGGTACTGTTCAATTAGCTGTGTGCTGAGAAAATGTTGTGATTTGCTTAATGAGCTGTTTTTGTTTAATTTGTTGTTATTTATGATAAAATAGTAAGTCCTCAAATCTTACTCATCCCTCTGTTACCATCCCACATTACCCTCAGGTTGTTTTTGTTGTTAAGCCTTCTCTTAAAATATATTCTATTTTATCAAAACAATGTATGAAAGTTATTTTTCCTGTGCAGCACATTCTTCACTGCTGCTGCTGCTGCTTGTTGTTAGGAGACAGTCTCATATGCTTAAACACTGCCGGTCTCTGACATTCAGTAGAAGCATTCTTGGACCCTACGTTTATTTCTTTACAGATTTCTATGTGCCTTTTAAAGACGTACAACAAAACTATTTTGTCTTGTTTAGTCTAGTAGGTTGGAAGGTGACATGAACGAAAAACGCTTACTGATTTTATGAATGTAGAATCAAATGGAGTCATTTGGTAAAGTTACAAAACTGCCATCTTTCTCCGCTGTTCACAGTGTGTTGTGATTGATTCCAGTTACGTTTTCCTGTATTGGCTCAGAGGTGGAGGCATGCAAGAATAACACAAATGCAGGTGCACAGAAAATGACTACAACTCAGTGCAAACAGCCTCACTGACATTTATGTTCTGGCTCACATACAGGTAAACTCCTCAGCTTTAGAGATTTGTCACTGTTCAAACTCTGAAGAGTGCCAAAGTGATTCTGCAAGGTTAGAGTCCAAATCCTTGAGGGTGTGTCATGTCCCTATAGAAGCTGTAACCAATCTGCTTCTGAATTAATGCATGTTGTGTTTATAGCATGTCTGTACTTGTTCGTATCTGATATGCCTGTGCCATATCTACGCCGGTCTGATATGTGAAACTCTGTACTCTACTGTAAAACTGTAATTTCTGACCAACTAATGTTACCATTCACCCATGAATGATACAAAAAGAAAGGTTAAACGGTCATGACACACAGAAAAGAAAAAAAAAATTGTACACAGTTGCGCACATGCTTGCAAGAAGCCTCTCTCTTTACCCCAAAGTGACTCTGATCTCTCACTTACCTCTTGACTTGGTGCCAGAGTTTTAACCAAACCACAAGCAAAGAGACTACAACAGCTTGGTTCCCATCAAAGGCAAGTATGGGCAGATTCGGGAGGAGTGATCTGCTCCAGTTATGTGCTGCCAGATTCTGCAACATTCAGTTAGGCCCTTCATACCCACCCAAGCTGCTCCACCACGTGCTGCAGTCTGAGAAACAGGTGAGATTAGCCTGTAGACCCGAGCAAAATGCATTCTCCTGGCCATAACTTCCTCTTTTCCATAATATATTTGATCTTTTTCTTTAGTCTTGTAACAGTCATCCGATAATCACAACCAGTATATTTTAATGTAGAATGTACAGCCATGTGAAAAGGAAACTTTGTTAAGCTAAACAATACGATACCTGTGTATATGAAGTGGAGAGTCTCTTTGCAACCACTGGGTGTAGATTATGTGTGTTTGTTTGCCTTCCAAAGGAAACCACGTATCTCCACGAGTGGTGATTTGAAATTTTTTTGACAAAACTGAAGGATCAAGTGTTCCTTAATGGGTGCTTGAGAAAATTCTCATGCTTCTTAAGCTAAATAACCAATTAAAAAAAAAACTCACTGGGTTAGCTGAAATGATCAAAACGATGAAAACAAGGCAGTTATTTTTAATGTGGGTCCCATCCAAATACATTCCCTGTAACTTCCTTAGATTAAAAATGGAAATTTCTTCTGCTTGCCAAATTCATTAGCCTCTTTACCCATCTTTTTAGTAGCTCTGCACAAAATTACAGTATTACATAAATTAATTTTGCTTGCAGATAGACAGTTTCTATTTATTACTAGGCATATAGTGGCCCAGAAAACCCTGTCTATTAAAAAAAAAAAAAAAAAAAAAAATGCTGCACACCAGAAGGAGTGAGCCTCACCCTTCAGCTCATCAGTGGAATGGTAATTGTCTAAGAGGGTAAAGAGCCATTAATCAATTAGGATTAGTGGATAGAGTAAGGATTTTGAAGTTTTGAAGCAGTTGTTCTTGCCAAATTCCTGCACCGGAGCCTCCTGATAGACAGGCTCCTCAGGCTAAAACACATGGACAAAAGGGATTTGACCACTTTCACAGGATTTGGCAACCCATGTTCACCTTTATTGTGATCTTAGGCAAAGCTCTGTTGTGGGTGTCTGCGGTCACAAAAAGTGGATTAAATTAAGACCTTTGTGGGGGGAAATCAGGGTAATCTAGATTTAGCTGTCTAGGTGCCTGGTGGAAATTCTCTTCTGTAAAACAAGAGACATGTACCTCTTGTGATTTCAGGGCTAAATGTAACACAATTGGATTTGTCAGTTGGTGGATTATACTGTACACAGCATTATGTAACATCCTGACTCTTTATGTTCGTTTAGCAGCTGTGTGTATGTTTTAGTGATCATAGTAATGTGACTGTCGTGCATCATTTTTCTTGAAATATTCAGCAATAATGTCAATAGCTACAATTCAAGAAATAGGACAACCTCAATTTCTCAGGAGTTATTATACAACTATATACCACTTTTCCAGCAAATCTCTCACTAAGATCTAGTCATTCTCTTTTTCCTTTGGTTTCTCCTGCTGACTCCCTTATTGTATCTCCTATGTTTTTATTCCTCCACCTCCTTCCCCCCCGTCAGAGCTATTCTCCCCATACTACTACCTTGAAACCTGTTTCAAGTGCTTCTTGTATTGGAAGTCAGTCACTCTAATTAGGGTGTCATTGACATAATTAGGGGTGTCACTGACACAAAACATGAACTGATATGAAGCAATTTAAGGTGTGCCTGTATGGTAAAAAAAACCAAAAACAAGGTGCACTGCAGTTGTTAGGCGGGCCAGCGATCTCAGGAAACGATGTACCTGTTCAAAGCTGTGTTCCTTAACTCCCTTGCCTCCAGCTACAGCAGAGGCCATATTTCTGGCAGCATCAACATTCCCTTCAACGCAGTGTTCAGCCCCGACGGTGAGCTGGTGCAGTGTCCTGCAACAGGAGTCCTCCAGAACTACAGAGGACGTGTCATTGTGGTCATCAGCCACGCCATGAAGAGTGCTGCTATGGTGAGAAAGCAGCCACACAGATGCACCTCTGTTAACCATATCAGCATATTTAGTTCTCTGATATAATTACATATGAATGAGCACACAGCACCATCATATTTCATTGGACTGAAATTATGGTTTAGGCTTACACCAGTGATGTTATTCATTAGTTAAATATTTTGGATTTTCGCTCGATGCATTGGTGCTCAATTTTGCTGCAAATTATATGAAGGTATAAAACACTGTATACTGGATTGTTAAATTAAGTAAATTAATCTCTTGAGCTGTTGTAAGACTTTTGTAATATCTTAGGCAGACAGGTCAGCATTGTTTTAAAGTGCATTTGAAATATTGAGAGAACAGAAGTTAATGCAGGTGTAGTGTAGATAACCAAGGGCAGTGTTGTGCAAGTTCACACTTCACAAGAGCTAGTTCAAAGTTCAATTCACACAGAATAAATGAATGTTCATAGTTAAATTTTGAATTATGTTCATAGACCTCAAAAATGAACTAGTTCAAGTTCATTTCTTCCGTCTTTTATTAATGAGGTGCTCTGAGCTATTCTTTTTCAGTAGACCTCCTCCTAGCCATCCGTCCCCAGCCCCCAATTATTGCCACATTACTGTGTACTTCTACAAAATCACAGATAGAGAATACTTTTAAAAGTCAAGAAAAACCAATGTGGGAATATGTTTTACCAATTCGACAATGTGTCATAAAACAGGACAACTCGAAACAGAGCAGTTTACAGATGTAATTCAGCTCCATGTACATTTTTATTCTGCGGAAAGTGAAAAAAGAGGTGCACGAAAGGTAAACTGGCGATGCAGTGGAATTTTTATTCACCCTGCATGAACCAAAGTGTGCAGCAGTTCAAAAACATGAAATAGATTACAGGCTGCTACAGGCTCCACCACTGGCTTCATTACAGGCACTAGCTGAAAGACAAAAGGCGAATAGTACAAATATGACATAGCTCAATAAAAATAAAGACACTGCTGAAGCTCTTGGTAAGACTGGAAAGTAAACACGTGTTAATGCTAACGTTGCATATGTAGCAATAGCTAAGCTTAAAAATAGCTCCTTTAATGTATGGGTTAAGCCCATTTAAAACAATTTCAGACAATTTCAGGGATGAAGGATAAAATCTAGATGGGATAATATCTACAATTTTATAATGGATGAAATTACTTCTTGCATCCCCTAGCCCAGCCTACATTTGAGATCACATCCTGCCATAAATCTTCCCTAATCTCACTATCAAGATCCCTTAACCATATTAATATCTGCATCAGTAAATTATAAAATAGTGATGCAGAGTAATATGCCAGGAGAATTCTCTTCTTCTTCTTCTTCTTCCCTCTTTAGCCCAGAGAAAGGACCCACACTGCTCCTCAGCTGTATCTCTATACAGGTCACTGATAACATGGATTTCTTTTGCCGTTTATCCTATAGAAAGGATCTTTCACTATACAGATTGAGGGGTTATTCCATAGGAAGAGTATCTCTGTTTTTCTTATGATATTGCCAAACTTGTATTTACTCTTGCCCATGCCCATTGGAGTGTTGTAAAATGGTCTTTTTCTTCTGTCTTTTTTTTCTGCCTTCTATGATAATAGTTCTACAACATTAGATGGAGCTGCAAGTACTTTTTCCTGCTTTACCTACCCAGGGTTAGAATCATAATTTGCCAAGTGTCTTGCTAGTTTATTCTTTTCTTCTTCTAACACAAATGCCATGTTATAATTCCATGTATATAATAATATATAATATAGTAATATAATAATATAATTTCATGAATTGGGAGAGCCAGTCCTCCATTATCTCTTGAGGCACACAGTTTTTTCAGACTGATTCTTTGTTTTTTACATTCCGTAGATACTCGGATGATTATATAAAGATGTAATTAAATTGTGGGGCAACAGCTATCTTTATCGTATTAATTTTTCCCATTAGAGGTTTATCAGTTTCCATTTATCCATATTGCCTTTATTTCTTGAATTAGTAGGACCGTCTTAATAGAAGTGATACGCAGCCCAATACCTAAATATTTCATTCCAACTGGAATCCACTTAAACTGCTGTTTAAACCCCCCTGTGGCACATCTAAATCCCTAAATTCTCCCCCAGTTTACTGTTACATTTTTAGACTTGCTAGTGGCAGTGCCTTGGGGATGGCAGTGTCTTGGTTCATAGTCTGTTGGTTCATAATGAAATATCTCAACAACTATTGGATTGCCATGAAATTTTCAATGGAGATTCATGGTTCCCAGATCCCAGATAGCATTATCATTCTGAGCATGTTGCAGTCATCTCAAAGCACCAAAGTGCCTAAGTACTGTCTCACAGAGCCACTGGTATGGCTATAGACTCTGGTAGTCTTGTTTCGGGGGTGCTAGTTTTTCTATGATAAGCATGAAAAACAAAAGGATCGGTAGATTGACTGCTGATTTCTGTACTTATCAAATATGCTTTAAAAAATTCTGTTTTATTTAATTTAATTATTTTATTTTATTATTTACTTCTTTATGATGGGTAGTCACCCTACTGCAGGGTTCAAAATGATTGTTCAGCAGGTGGCTGAGAACATGTGGATCAAATAATTGGGTGGGCAAAAAGGGACACAGAAATAACATGAAAAACATCTTTTTGTATTATGGGTATGACTGCTGTCACTGAATTTCCAATGAAAATTTATATTAAGAAAAAAAGTTCCAACATTTAAAAAGAAAACCAGAATAACCATGTGGTAACTCAGCAAGTAATCCTTACAGATAACAACACAGGGGTATTTTTAAACCCAAAATAAAAAAAAAAAGTTAGCTCTGTATTCTTCTTTTCCAAGATTTTTCATGAAATGTGACATCTTGTTAGTGTCCTGCAACAGGGTCATAAGAGGGCAGTGAAAGAAGACCTCAGGGTCATATTGTTTCCTTTTAAATCCCTCTGATCATCCACTGGATCACACTGGCGGCATAGATGAACTGCACAAGACCAGGTGTTTAATACGATCATGCTACTGTTTGACAAAATATTTCATTCTGTCAGGAATTGGTAAAGCAGTTATTGTTTTGAATTATCCTAATCCCCACCCAAAAGAAACATTTTCATGTGAAATAACTTACCAGCATCATTATCACAACTCTTACGGTGTTTCATAGTCCAAGAGCTGTTGCCATGACATTTTCACATGAATGATGCTCAGCTTTTTATTTAGTGTCACAAACAGATTCAAGTCTGCTCTGATTCAGTGAAATATTTCAACATCTAACTGGTGGACTGGCACAAAATTTTGTTTGTGCGTTCACGCTTTCTAGATGATGTATCCTCATGAATTTGGTGATCCCTTTACTCTTCCTCTATCTCCACCATGAGGTTGACATTTGAGGTTATCAGAAATGTTTTGACAACTATTGGATTGATTACCATGAAATTTGGTACATTTGGTATAATTTTGGACATTCATGACGTTCTTCAGGATAAATAATAATGGCTTTGGACGATCTTACGTTGGCATATGATCTCATTTTCAGATGAATCACATATAGATTGTGTCATTAAAGGGGATTATACTTAGATATTTAATTTAAAAACTTCAGTCGCTGCTAACCAACCCATTGTCAATTGCTAAACAGCTAGCCCGCTAACTGCAGCTGGGCGACGGCAGTCCTTGCTCTGCTCTGCAACTTTGGCATAGCAGCACATATACAAGTTAACCACCGGAGCAGAACAAGAACAACCGTCTCCAGCTGCACTCCCAAGACGATGGAGTTGCAGTCCACCCGCAGGAGAAACCTGCCTGCAGGCAGTGAAACATGACGTGGGATGAGCTTCATTAAGTCACTGCTAGCTGGCTAGCAGTGACTTAATGTTCTAATTAAAATACTTAGATATTGCACCTCACACATAAATAACAAAACAGCATTGTGGGCAAAGGGTTGCAGCAAGCGGACAAACATCCGAAAGAAGTGCCAGAGTGGCGGGAAAATACAAATCTCTAATCAGGATTTTCAGAATAAAATTGTAGCGCAAAGAGGATGCAGAGATTCATGAGTTGGGCCTTTAGCCTTGGGTTGAAGTGACACAGTTTGTGTCCATGCAGGCAACCATATGCACAACTAATCATGTGATCAGATGAGGTCAACTGAATCTGTGGGCAGACTCATGATTCAGATCGTGGATTGTGATTCTACCCAAAAAGATTGTCATATGATCTTTTGGCCTGATCAGCTAGTCCTATGCACAGTAGTACTTTTTTTTTTCTTTGTCTAAAAGACACTAGGACATTAGCCAAGGCTGAAACTGTGTTTTACATAAATCATTGACATTTCAGAGCACAAAAATAACTTTGCTCACTTCAGCGTAACAGAACAGAGAACTGTATTGATCATTATAAATTCTCCTTTTGTGCTCTCTTTGGAATAAATTAGCCAAACATAAATTCAAAAACTCAGCAGGGATGTTGCTTCAGGCAACATCCCAATTTAGAAAAGATGTCCTCCTTCCATATGTTGGAAAGTAAGAGAGAAAAATAATAAGTTCTCCTTAATTGAGGAGAGGGTCTTGCATTTTTTAGGAAGCAGCAGCAGGATCTCACTGTCTGACTTGGTTGCAACTGCTCCAAAAACTAATTGGTACAGAGTAATGGAAGAATTCATTTGCAGAGAGACTGGAGTATTAATTTATCTATTTGTAAACTGTCAATGGCTCATGTGTAATAATCAGCACATGCACATAGTCTACTACATTTTGTGGCTTTTGTGCCTCTGATATTTTGCACAGTAACTATCATGTGCTTCAAACTGAAGCATAAATACAAAATGTTGTTACACAGACATCAGTATAATGATTGTTCATCATCATCACCATCATCATATAGGCATTAGGTATGATCACTATTAATCATACTTATGATATGATCAATTGAAATTCGTTAACGGAAAGGGTTTAAAGATGTGGTGTTTTTGCCAGACCACATATCCCTCAGCCTCACTCCAACCCCACACCCCACCTGACCAACCCCGCACTTGAAATTCCCCATTCGAGTTTCATTGTAAAGCCCAGTAATTCATCAGCCCTTTCAGCCACACAGGTCACGAAATTAAAGGTCGACAAAAGGACTCAATTGTGCTTAAATGTCATTCACATTTCTGTGCACCGCACCAGTGGCATTATCATTAGCTCTGGGGCAAAACAATGAGTCCACTCACTATGTGGTCAGGCTTTACTGTAAACCTTTAACATTTAAACCCTATTGGCATTCAGAAGAAAGACAGATTCTTTATGCGCTTTTTTTTTTTTTTTTTTTTTTTTTTTACGTGAGCATTTCAGCTAATTGAATCTGAAATTTTAAAACTGCACTTTGTTGCTTTGTGGTAGACACACAAATGAAATGAAACGAGTGAATGAATCTGTTTGAGTATTTTTGCATGTAAGTTGTTGTTGTTGTTATTCACCTATTAATTTACTTTATTGTTTCCATGACTCCACCATTTGTTTTGTTGTACTTCCCACAGTGGCACAAAATTCCACTTTATGACATTTATTGGTATTTAGAGTGCTAGGACCTTGGTTATTTCCCAGCATAGCTCTAACAATCATTCAACCTATGCTCAGTCCACATAACCTTGTTTCTCTATTATAAGCAATATGTCACACAAAAGTCTTCAAGTATTTAAAATAAAAGCTTCAGTAATTTGTTGTATTAATCGCTATTTATTTGGAATCATTTGGACAACATAAATTTGTAAAGCAATGACATGATATGACCATATCAAAAAATAATTGCACTGATGATAAACGATAATATTGAATTAATCCAACTGTGAATGAAGATAAATTACCAGACAGAAAGTCAGAATATGTGGCAATTTTGTGGCATTTTTTTTCCTAACATTTAAATAAAGCTATGCATCTCAGATTAAGTCCCAACTCGTGGTTGCACATTGCATGACACAGCTGAATCTCATTCATCTGTCAGTTTCAGGTTTTGTAAAAACTGTTCTCTGTGATGAAATCTTTCATTTAGATGCAGAGGTTTCGTAATCAGATTGCCTAACATTGCTGTAGTGGAACCACACACTTGATGTCACCAGCTATAGTGAGGTCCAAATGTCCAATGAGTTGTTGCAAAGTGTTCTCAGACTTGTCTTGAGTTATTATTTCATCAACAGTGAGCACAAAACGGATGAGTATTTGGTCCTTATGACAGAGAGAGTAAGCCCCTTCATGACCTGGAGGCATGTTCATTCCAGACGTGCAAGTGCTTTTTCTTTTATGCAAATCATTTTCCTCTATAATTTTCAATTTACTTCCTTGTCTTTTACACATATACTGGCACTGACACACCTCACACATTAAGTAATGCATTACACATGCTCCATCAACAGGTTTCCTAATCGCTGACGGGTCGTTTTTGCGTAAAAATGGAATCTCCTTTGTAAAGCAACTGCAGGAGTGCAGTGTTGAACAATGTTGGAGTTGTATGAGGTTGCAAATCAATGGAGGGAGGAAAATTAAACGTCTTTCTCTCCTCTTTGTTTCTTCCCAGTTTGCAGCACATCTGGTCAAGGTAAATTTCCCACGGGTTTGTATCTTGGACGGAGGGATCAACAAGCTGAAGCCCACTGGACTCCTGACTGTCCCCTCCCCTCAGATCTGACCCCGTTCCTCAGCCTCACATTAACACAAGGGACGAGAGGATGGACTGTATATTGCATTTTGAGCTGAAGTGAAGAAAAAAAGCAACAAAAAAAACAAAACAATGTCATCATTGTATTTAGACTTTTTTTCTTACACATTCTAATTAAACTGTGCTCAAAATGATAAACTGCATTGAAATAATTATCTTCGTAACCCAGTTTGATTTCATTTCCATATATACTTACAAGTGTTTTATTATTTTCTTTTGCAAAACAAAAATGAACGAATCAGTTTTAGTTTTTTATTTTTAGGAACAATTGCTATGTGCTATAGTAACCTTGCACTGATGAATTGAGCTGCCTGTTGATGTGTGTCAGTCTGTCTGTTCTGAGCCAGTTGATCATGGGAATTGTATTGAATGTTTATGTAAGAAACAATAGAAATAATACAGTGATTTTCGCATTTGGTGATTTATTTGCATTTGCCTGGTTAACAAGTCACTGAATTATGTCTGTATTCTGCAGT
The DNA here is from genome assembly GCF_002260705.1 of Seriola dumerili. Classification (NCBI taxonomy): domain Eukaryota; kingdom Metazoa; phylum Chordata; class Actinopteri; order Carangiformes; family Carangidae; genus Seriola; species Seriola dumerili. The sequence goes on from NW_019174941.1 coordinate 553,477, forward strand.
ATGTACTTTTCATGCTATAGATTTTTTTTTTATGATGTTACAGCTGTTTATAATAAAACTATCAGGTAAATCTGGATAAACTGTTTTGGTGAAAGTTCTGTTTTAACATTTCAATCAGAGCTAATATTTCTAGTTGACCGTGATGGTGTCAAATTTAAATGTGAAAAACAGGGTTGAGTTTATTTAGTGAGCCAATGCCTTGCATAACCCTGTGGTTTTCAGGTAATTGTTCATACATGTCCAACATTCCATTACTTCAGTTCAGTCAACTTCCATTAGAGTTCAGCATTGCTTCTGTAGGGACCCTCCCACAAAAATGAATATATATAAAGAGAAACCAGTGATGATTTCCATCAAAGGAACTTCTTGATCTCATTAACAGAGGTAAGACAGATACTTGATTTGATGATTCAAGCCAGCAACAATTGGACTGGAAAAGATCAATGGCAAAAAGCAAATTTAATATTAGTTGTTATAACTTTTGCCAGTGCCAGTTGTGATACCAGTATTTTAAAGGTTCATCTAGTGACAGTTAACAATCAGTTATTATTATTCTTTTCTGACCAGGATTTTTCAGCTTTCCAGAGTGAGAATGGTGGATTATGAAGTGACAGTATCCACGACCAATCTCGCCACTGCCACCACTTTCAGCAATGTCTTCATTAAGCTGGTGGGCACAGATGGGGAGAGCGAACGAACATGGCTCCTAAGCCTCAAAGGGGCCGCATCCTTCTTCAGAGGAGCAGTAAGTTGGGAATATCCTTCTCTATGTTTAAATTTACTGCATGCTTTCTCATCTTTGCCTATAGGCACATTTAATACCAATTTAAGGGGGCTGATGTAAACCCTTGCCAACTCAGACTCATGTGTGCAGCAACAGGATATGTGCAGCTCTGCAACCTACAGCCACATAGTAACCAAAAGCCTCAGCTTCACAATATTGATATTACATTCAGGGCATGTTTTGTTTTTTCCACTCTTCTGCATTCAGTAATTGTATCCTAATTATTTGGATTATAGAGCTCAGTTCTTGGTTGTCAAATCCACTTTATCTCCATCTCATGTTTGCATTTTTTCCAAACTGTTTTTGTCATTACTCCAGGTGTCTACTTTTACTGTGTCCTGCCCTACCTCTCTTGGAAAACTGGTTCTGATAGAACTAGACAAAAAGCATCTCCTGCTCTTTCCACAAGACTCGTGGTTTCCTGCCAAAGTGGAAGTGAAATCCCCAGAGGGAGACACCTACCACTTTCCCATCTACCGCTGGATCACTGACAGTGAGGTGCACCGCTTCAGAGAGGGAAAAGGTTTGTGGAAATTGGCTTGTCTGACATCCTGTATGCTGTACACTGACTACAGAAGACATACAAGATAGACAGGTTCTGCAAGCGAGACTATAAGGACGCTATAGAGCAAATCCATGCCAACATACTGTATATGTATATATCAACAATTTAAAACCTTGCTGAGGTTCTTGTTTTTTTTTTGTTTTTTTTAAGCTCTGAAAGTCTTTGAAGACAACCATAATCTTGGCCAGTACGCTCGAGAGCAGGAGCTGAACCAGCGAGCGGAGGACTATCGGTGAGAGATCAGAGCTTGTACAAATTTTAGCATTGTACACCCCAAAGCTAACACACATCCAAACCTCCCCCACCTTTGGTTGGATATATTCATGACATATATACTGATGAATTATCCACCATATGACACTGTGGCACCTGCCAAGGTTTCTGAAAATGCATTACACTGTAACATATGTTGCAAAGTTGTAATATTGAATACATGAATACTTGTCATGTATATTATGCTTGGATGCTCTAAATTAAGGCTGCAGATGCACTGCAGATACACTGGTATCTAGACTGTTGAAAGTTCCTCACGACTCTGCTCGTATTATAATTTAAAATTGCCGTCCCTGTTCTATTTTTCCTAGCTGGCATGTGTACGCAGAGGGAATACCCCACTGCATAAAGGTAGACAACCCTCTTTCTCTGCCTTGTGAGGTCCGCTTCTCCTTCACCAAGACTACAGAGTTTCTCTACACTGCATCAGCTGGGTAAAGTCCTCTAATTGTGTCAGATATCTATGTATCTTCTAACCTGCCTGCTTATCAAATTAGTTAAGGGATCATAATAAAGTAACTCTGTTTTTGTTTTCTAGGTTGACAGAGCTGAACCTGAAGGGACTTGATGATTGCAATGAGAAGTGGACTGATATTGATTCGATCAATCGGGTGTTCTGCTGCAAACGGACGGACATATCAGGTGCCGTGCTATCACGATAGGTTAATGTAATACTTGATACTGTATGCATAATAGTATTCATTCCACAGTATTCATTCATTCAGACATTCAACTGTATTCCATTACGCTAAAACCTAAAAAACATTTATATTTTTTTGTCGCTAAGATAAGATGAATGCTGAATAGTCTACCGGCTTCTTTACTTGCCATGTTAAATGGAGAAAAATGTGACTGAGACGGAAATGTGTGTTCGTCAAAACATGGAGAAGTTTCCTTCTAATTCTAGGCTTTGCTCATGAGAAAACTATTAACTGTGGTAAACTGCAAACAATCAAGACTCACAGCTGATTTTGAAACAACTATAAACAACACTGAGTCTTACCAGAGTCACTGAAGTCTGCGAAACATATTGCTTCCCATTTCCCTGTTTCACATGCAGTGTACAGTTAAGATAATGATAGTGGCAGAGCAAGTTTTAAACTCAGTGAAATTCATCTCTGCTCTTCATCCAGACTATGTCCAGCAACATTGGAAGGAGGATGCTCTCTTCGCCTACCAGTTTCTAAATGGTGTCAACCCCATGTTGATCCAACGTTGCACAGTCCTACCCGGTAACTTTCCTGTCACTGATGACATGGTCTTCCTCCATGGTCAGTGTAGCTTGGCAGATGAAATGAAGGTAATTGTTTCCCACCGACTGAAAAATGTCCTTGTATCTTAGTGATAGAACAATGTTTACCTCATGATTGCACTTACATGTTCGCTATGCAAATGTCCACACTGTATGTACGGAGGTCAAATAATTTCTTATCTTCACTAAAATTTCAAACAGAAAGGCAACATATTCCTGTGTGACTACAAGCGTTTGGATGGACTTCCATCAAACATCATCAATGGGAAGAAGCACTACCTGATGGCTCCCCTCGTCCTGCTCCACAAAACACCTGATGACAAGTTGATGCCAATTGCTATTCAGGTGAGATTAGCACTAAAATGTGGCTGATCCTAAAGGTGTAAATTAGAGTATTGATTAAGGTGGCTATCACTGAAAGGTGAGATGCCGGCTCCGCTGCAACATGAAGCATCTACTGCAGACAAATCTGTCCTCAAGCAAGACACTGGGTATGTATCCTCTCTGCTGATATTGGGGTGAATTAACCTTCACCCTTTATCTTGCCCTGTAGCTGAAGCAGACTCCAGCAGATGACAATCCAATCTTTGTTCCCACTGATTCTGAGTACGACTGGTTGCTGGCCAAGATTTTTGTGAGAAGCGCGGATTTCAATGAGCATCAACTCAACTCTCACCTGCTGCGCACTCACCTGCTGGCCGAAGCTTTTGCGGTGTCACTGCTGCGCAACGTGCCCATGGTGCATCCGCTGTACAAGGTAACTGAATGGTAGAGTGCATGAACTTACCGCAATTTGCTGATTTATTTATCTACTGAATTTGATGAACAATAATATTCTTTTTTTTTAATATATTTTCAAATGTTTCACACTGCTAAATGGCAGAGAAGCATTAAGATTTCTGGCTTTGTCAACAAGTGACATTGGTACTAACAGAGTTCCCTCTTTCCCTCAGCTCCTCATACCACACACTCGCTACACTCTGCAGATCAACTACTTAGCTCGGCTTCTTCTAATATCTGAGACTGGAGTTTTCACAAAGGTAAGACGCTCGGTAGACGATTACCTACACAATGCTTTGTTATTATTCTTTTTAGTATCATGAACGCTGTTTGTCTTAATATTCCTTTTATATTTGACTGTTCTCTAGTTTGCATCCTCCGGGGGAGAGGCTATGCTCCCAATCCTGAACAGATCACTGTCATCAGTGAAATACAGCTCCCTCTGTATACCAGACGACATTGCAGAGCGTGGGCTAAAGGCTGTGCCAAACTTCTACTACAGGGATGATGGACTCCGGCTTTGGGATATCATCTACAGGTACTATAGGCAGTTTCCTTTCTGCATTTTCCTTATACAGTATAAAGATTAACCCTTGTTAGGGTTAGTTAGAATGTATTTAGAGGCCTTGAAGTTCAATGAAGTGAAAAAACATAATTTACACAGTGTGTCTCTCAGATGAGAGTTAGGGTTATGGCTGACATCAGAGATCTCAGCAGAAGATTTGCTTTCCATTTCCACTTGCAGGGAAAAACAGCTGTTAAACATAAGTAGTGTTGTTTACTAGAACCCAAGCAAACAACTGAATCACATGGTTTCCTCAACTGAAGCGACAGTAACGAGGAACAGGACAGATTAGCTGGTCAGCACAAAGGCAGCACATCTGTGTTGGTGAGATTGCTCCAGCAGAGAGCACCAATACTCACAAGAAAGCAACCTGAAAATACAAATTCAGGATTAGAGGGTACATTTTCTTCCATTGAGTTCACCCCCAAAATTGTGCTCCATGCCCTGGTAAATGACACCTGGCTGGGCCATTCTACTCCACAACGGGAGACTAGACTGATATCCAGACTGGGGAATGGCCAACCTTTTATTTAGTCAGACTTTTACCATGGAGTAAGGGTTTAATTTTACCACTACTATTCAGTAATAACTGAAATATCAGGCTGTTCTGACATTTACATTTGACTGCAGCTGGATTAGTCAGTGTACTGTAAATAAAAGTCAATTTGCTGTTTAAATAAATGACCATGCTCAACAAGGTGCCCTAATGTTGGCAAATAAGATATCCCAGTTCTTGCCCTTTCTATTTGCTAGTTTTTGGTCTCTTTATGTTTCTCATAAAGAATTTCCTTCATCAACCCTGAAACATGTGTGCATGTTAAACTGTAAGGCCCACTCCATCTATCCCTCTTCTTCTCCTTTTTACCAACAGTTTCTTTGCATTAATTCTTTCAGTTAGCCCAGCTTAATGTAATCTCCTCTGAATGGTATATGTTGAAAGACATGTTCTGTCATTCTTGCAAGAGGCACTACTGGAAGTAGTTGCCTGCTAAAACCAATACATTTCAACAGCCCCACAATAAATTCTACCTTCATGGAGGTTATAATGGTTTTACAAAACAAAATAATTCTTGAAAAGTAAATGGGGTGGAAAAAATATATTTCTTAACACATTTGATATGTATGTGTATGTGTCCTCATAGTGAGGACACATACACATACTCTCAATTAACACTAGGGAAGACTGTTCTTTTAAAGTTGTATAGTCCATTCTGTCAAACATTGCACCAACTTCCCAAAAAAGATAACTCTCTAATGTCTTCTGCTAAAGGGATGGCCATTAAATGATCTCACAAAAAGTTTCTTACTACTACAGTGTGTATAAAAAATGTATAAGTCAAGTAGGAATGTGTTTTACAGTACTTATCCACATTTCTCAAAGGTTTGTGAAGGGAATACTCAGCTACTACTACAAGAACGACATTGAGGTCCAGCAAGACTCTGAGCTGCAGAAGTGGATTATGGACATTTTTGAACATGGATTCCTTTCTCAAGCAGACACAGGTGGGGTTGAAAAAAAAAAAAAAAACTCAGTCTTTATGATGGTGAATGGTGCTTTATGAGCACATATACTGTATGTACATAATATTATTATAAATCAATCATAAATCAAACTTTAATTTAATCTTCTAGATTATTGACTACCTATTTTACTAATGCAGTTTATGCTCTCTAATTCTCAGGAATTCCTCAGAGATTTACAACTGTGGCTGAGCTAATCAAGTTTGTCACCATGGTGATCTTCACTGGCTCAGCCCAGCACTCAGCTGTCAACACTGGACAGGTGAGTCCTTTTATTTTACTGGGGTAATCAGTTATAGTGTTGATTTTTTTTTTGGAATGGGTTGATGAGGCATTGCAGTTTTTCTCTGAACTGGAGAGAGATGGATGAATTCTGGCCAAATAAATGACATCTGACCTTGAGGATAACCTTTACACAAGGCTAAGAGTCTACAACCAGCAGGGCCGTGAGACTGTACTTAAAAAAAACTGGTGCTTTGAGTTAAATAGTGCAAATGCTAACATGCTCACAAGGACAATGCAAACATTCTGATTTTTATTTTAATCATCATTAGGATTCATCCTCTGGAGACCATGAATGTCTGTACAAAATTTCATGCCAATCTGTCCAATAGTTGTTGAAATATTTCAGTCTGCAGCAAAGTAGTGGAATGACTGAGCAACAGACTGACATCCAGCCAAGCCACCAAAAACATACTGCTTTTAAAATTACTTTTTTTTTTAATTGAACATAATAGTTTTTAGCAGAAATTCAACAGCGTAGTCTCAGTGCTACTCTATATTTCAAAACATATTAACTAGTTATCCGTTAATTATCTGTTTATTGTAGTATGACTACGGTGGCTGGATGCCCAACACTCCCATCTCCCTACAACTCCCTCCACCAACCACAAAGGGGACAACAAGCGAGGCCACGATGCTGCAGACTTTCCCTGATGTCAGCACAACAGTTCAGGGCATGGCCACCATGTGGCTACTGAGCAGGCAGTCTTCTGACTTCGTAAGTACTTAAGACTTCATGAAAAATGACATGAATCATAGCATTACAGAAATGTTAGTAAAAAGCAAACAAACAACATTTTAAGATGTATCACTTATCATCAGGTCCCACTTGGCCAGTACCATGAAGACCATTTCAGTGAGGAGATTCCCCACAAGCTGATAAAGGATTTTCAGGGAGAACTTGAAGTGCTGAGTACAGCCATCAAAGTCAGAAACAGGAGTCTGGAAATCCCATACACATACATGGATCCACAAGAGGTAGAAAACAGTGTTGCCATTTGAATCTCAGAAGCTGTGGTGACCTCCTCAGCTGCTGGTCAAATTCAGCTGCACATGATTAAAAGGGAGCAGGGGAAGAACTGCACGCACTGTTTTTAACTGATACTATAGTGGAAAGAAACTATTGATGAATAGATGTATAAAGTTATTATATTAATCAAACTATGTTAAAAATTGCTTTTTTCCTCATGCTTCACTAGATCAGTACAGACCAGTTTATAAAAAAAAAGACATCGTAAAATACAAGATGTGAATCTGCTGCATTGATAAGTTTGCTATTGTTTGCTGTCATTGGACTATTGTTTTATTCTTTTTTTGTCAAAACACAACAATTAATAAAGCTGTTATTTTTCCTGAATCAACTATTACAGGAGTGTATGTGTGTTGTGTAGTAGCTGTGCGCTGATAAACTGAGCTACAGTTTGAAAATGTAGCTCTGAATATGTTCCGGATAAAAGAAATGTTCAATCAAGCTTTTGTCATTGAGCTTCATGTGCTATAAGAATGAAAACAAACGCGATGGTGTATATAATTATAAAATTCATGTGCCTGCTTTATCATTTGGTAATCACAGCAAACACCTCATTAGAGACAGTGCAAAACATATTGATTAAAAATTTCTTGAGTTTAAACTCCCATTTCTCAGGTTAGTGCACGTAGGTGGCACACCCCAAATTCCAGTATTTATATAAAGATCTTAAATTAATGTGGATCTGCATTATTACAAAAACAAAGATAAGAGATGCTCCTGGCAATTATATTAATAGATGGCATTAGCTGTGTCAGTGCATTCATATATGTATTTTTCTATTTTCAATGCTCATCTTTCCAGGTTTAAAGGATAAAATCATCGCAGGGTAAACTTTCCATTTGTTTATGTTCTGGAGGGAGGGATTGATTGAGAACCTATAGCACACTTGACTCCTGACTGTCCCCTCCCCACAGATTTTTAATTTCGTTTTTGTTATTGTCAGGAGATTTTTTTAACAAAGGGACAGACACTGAGACAAACATTACATTACTAGACAGGTTGATTGGTAGCTGTGTGTATGTGTGTGTGTGTGTGTGTGTGTGTGTGTGTGTGTGTGTGTGTGTGTGTGTGTGTGTGTGTGTGTGTGTGTGTGTGTGTGTGTGTGTATGTGTGTGTGTGTGCATGTGTGCGTGTGTTGTTTTTTTAACCAGTTTAATAATCTGATGAGTGATAGGAGAACACTGTACAGCTACCACATTTTCAAGCACTGCGATTATATTGTTGAAATAAATTAAATTTTCTGTTATCTATTATTATTGTTTTTGTTTCAGTTGCTTAGAGAGCTTTTACAACATTATCTCTGATAGTTCAAGTCAACCTGTACTTGGTTATTTTTGCATTTCACTGTTTACATTTCATGGTAAAGCCTTTGTTGACTTGACTTATAGTATTTACATCATACTGTACATCGACATTTTTCATCACTGTTGTAGATATGTTACAGTGTCTTAAATTAGCTGCACTTAGCACAATACATGCTATTGTTCAGTTCAGGGTCAGTTTATGGCCGAGTCATTTCTTCAGTGTAACCTCTTACCTTTAAAGTAAATGTTCTATCGATGGACATCAATCATTGACGCAGCCTCACACCTGCACTGTATCACTGCAGGGTTCATCTCCTGCTCAAAGCCAAAACGATGAAGTGTGCAGTGCCTGTAACCACTGCAAACCTCACTCACTGCAAATAACGTTTTCACATTAAGATCGTGGGCACAGATGGGAAGAAGAAACACACATGGATCACAAGCATTAAAGGGACTGCCGCTCTCTACCTAGTAGCAGTGAGTCAGGCTTATCCCTGGATTTCACACTTCATGTTGAAATGTGCAGCATATTTCTTTAACAGCATAATATATTATGTTTTTTCACAAATAGGCCATTACATTGTTGTATGGCAGGTTCATTCATCTAAATAAGACTGTAAGACTCCAATAACACCAGCATGTTAGTGGATGAGCCTCACTCACAAAAAGAATTGTCTTTTTTATCCTAATTTTCGTTTTGTTTTTAAATTCCTTAGAAGAGAGAGAGCAAGAACATGAAAATAATCTAAAATGAAAACACAACTACAGTCTGAATTCATTAATGTTCTTTTCAAAATTCAGACTTTCCTCTCCTCATTTTCCAGCTTCAGAATTATAGTTTTAGTTTATTAATGAATCACTTAATAGAAATTTGCATGGGAGTAAATGTGGATGGGCTATTTGTTCATCCTAAAAGCATTTGTGAATGAAATTACTTTGAATAATCACCCATTAATAAAATCCAACATTGACCATAGTCAGATTCATGTATTTTGATCTCTTTTTTAAAATGTGTACCAATGAAAAATGAATGTCAAAGTAAATGAGGCAAAGGGCAGTGTGCTACATGATGCCGATTTTTTTGATGTATGTCTTTGCCAAATAAGGGCTCTAAAATTGCTTTGTGCACTTGTGTTTGCAATAAGCGCAGCATAATCCCAGAATTTCACTTCACTACCCTGATCTGCATAAATACCACTTCAGCTGCAAAGATAATGACTTAATCCAAACAAAATTCTATTTGCAATTTTTAACTGCGCCCACATTGCTCCTACCACAGGCTGTGCATCTGCAGACAGAAAAAAACACAGAGCTTCTCTCACCTTCTCTTTCTAGTCTACATTTTCTGTGTCCTGCCCTGTACCTCGCTTGGAAAGCTGGTGCTGATTGAGGTTGACAAAAAGCCTCTCTCACTGTTCCCAGGGACTCTTGATTTCCCTGCAAGGTTAAAGTAAAGTCCCCTGGAGGGAGTCACCTACAACTTTTCCATCTACCACTGGATCACTGACAATGAGGTTCACCTGTTTAGAGAGGGGACATGTTCGTGGAAGTGTACTGGACTATTACAGAACCTTGCACTGTTTTTATCATCTGTATCTGTAATTATCATCATGGCAGGTACAGTAGAGAGAAGGAGCTGAACTGTGAGAGCAGTGCTGGGAATTCATGTATAATATTATGCACCACAGAACCCAAACCCATGAACCCTTTATATCATAAAAGTTAGTTAGACATAAACCTGCCGTACTTACTTTAATTTATGGCTAATTTTAATCTCAATGTTATAGATCCTTTATGATTTTGTAAGAATATATGGTATATTATACTGTACTCATACTATAATTTGAAATCACTGTCCTTCACCAGTTTGCACGATTATTCCCTGCTGGGATGTGTATAAAGATGGGCTACCTCACTGTAGAAACCTTTCTCTGCCTTGTGAGGTCAGCTTCTCTTTCACCAAGACTATAGTTTCTCTACGTATACGGGTGAGGTCCTCATATTTTATCAGACAGTAGTACCAGACATCAGGTACTGCACATGATTGGATATTCTGACACAATACACAGAAACATTGATAAACCTATAATTTTTTTACTCATGTAATCATAAATGAAAATGTTCTGTAACACTTGCTAAATTAGACTATATTCAGGTTAACATGCAAGTGGTAAAACCCTGCTTTCTTTCCAGACCATGTCCACCCCTGCCCGAGAACTTCCCAGTAACCTATGACATGGAGTTTCTCAGTGGCGGAAGCTGCTCAACTGAAGAAATGCAGGTTTGTTTCTGGGACAGTGTACTAGTTAAATTAATGATTAAGCTGACTTCAAACCACTGTCAGTCATGTCACTGCAGTGGTTTAGACAGTGAAGATTAAACCTGCAATGAAGTCTTGGAGCTAGCAAATGCACAAAACATGTTTTTTTCCCCCAACTTTGATGTAATTTAAGATTGAATTGATGGAGAAAATCAGGGTTCAAATGACTGAAAACTCCACGCCACTCTTAAAGGTCAAATCCTGTCAGCAGCTGTCTTTAGAAAAGACGATGTCAATATTCTGACTTATTAAATGTGTGACTGGCCTGTTACACTTCATTTATCATTCCTCACCAAAATGCACAAGATTATAATTTGCTCTTAAATGTCAAACGTAAAGGTGTTCGACACCTGTGTGACTCCAAGCGTTTGAATGGAGGGAAACCAAAGGCCATCAATGGGAAGGAAGCAGCACTTGCACACAAAGCACCTGATGATAAGTTGATGCCAATTGATATTCAGGTGAGACAAATTTACACAACACTTGAGCTGAACATTAATGTGATAGGATACAGCCAATATAAATGTCAGTGGAAGACACTTTACAGATTTACTATTACATAAAACAGGTTTGACTGAGTTTGTTTATTGGACAAAGGGCATTGGATTTATGGCCTCATGTGAAATGTTTTAACATTAAACTTTTATAGCACCACCATGTGGACTCCTTCAGTAACATTCTGTCAGGGACCTTTATAGAATAGTCTACTTACCATATTTTGTTTTAAATATACAACTCTGTCAGTCAGTTTTATAGTGTGTGGTGAGTTTTACAGTGTTCCCTACCTGTCGAGTGAGTCTAGTGATAGTTGGATCAAAGCTGAATGAGTTAAGTGAAATGCTTGACTCACATCTTACATATATATATATAGCAGGTTTATTGTTACCAAGTTACTGATTTTCCTGGCATTGTAATGTATAGAAGAAAAAAAAACTGTGGATTGTAATGGCAGATATTCATCATAATGGACTTGACTGGGCTCACGGAAAATGTTTAAAGCTTGAAGAACCGAGTCAGCCTGTTAAACATGGGGTGAGTCAGGCTGTATGAGGAGACACTACCTTTTGAAGTCCTTCATGCCAAATTTTCCTGACAACTTTAAAATGTATTCCTCGGCGAATACTGAAAAGTTCGAGAGCTTCCAACAGCAGCTCAACGCCTCACAAAATTGGGAGTTCATCTCATGCTTTTTATTGTCCAAAAAAATACATATATTTTAAGAAATTGCAAAAATAGAAAATCAACTAGTGCTTGGAGTGGTGAGGACAGGACATTAGTCAGTGTTGCATCATTTTTTGGATAAACATCTTACTTAGTGCAGTTTTAATGATTATGTTCAATGAATCAATCATCAATGGACTGTCTCTTTCTGCAGCTGAAACAGACTCCAGCAGATGACAAGCCAGTCTTTCTTCCTACCGATTCTGAGTACGACTGGTTGACGGCAAACATTTTTGTGAGAAGTGCAGATTTTAGCGAGCATCAGCTCAGCATGTTACTGCTGCACAACATGCCCACGGTGCAGCCACTGTACAAGGTTCATGCATAAGAGTTTCTAGTACTACAGGTTTTTTGGAATAGATAAACCCATTGACTTACACAAACCACATTATTGAAAAATTTATTGTAAAGTAATTATGTTTTGTCTATCCAGTTTGAGTTCATTTGGTCTTTATAATATAAATTAGTCAGTCAGTTTACTATTGCTTAGCACAAAGCCTAAAAACAAGAGGAAACAGTTCATTTCTCAGCAGCAAAGCTCTATTTCAAAGAGTATTTCCCAACATGTCAAACTATTCCTTTAAATCACCCAGTATTTTCTAAAAATGTTTCAGACTTATCTCACTGTGATCCTATAAATAGTATAGCAGTTTGTCAAACAGGTGCTATTTTTTTTTTACTTGTGATAATCTCTAAATTTGCCATTTCCCTCAGCTCCTCATTCCTCACACCTGCCACACGCTCCAGATCAACTACTCAGCTCCACTTCTGCTTATATCAAAAGGATGGAGTTTTCACACAGATCAGATATTACAAACATATTAATGCATTTCCCAGCTGATGAGATACGAGTCAAATGAATTGTTGATATCTAGCTTCTATATCTGTCTTTCCCTTATTTATTTGACTGGTTTGCAGCTTCTTTCCTGAAGAGATCACTGTCCTCAGTGACCTACAGCTCTGTCTGTGTACTCGACGACATTACTTAGCGTAGACTGGAGGCTGTGCCAAACATCTACTACAGGAATGATGTACTCCAGCTTTGGGGTATCATCTGCAGGTACTATAGGCACTTTCCCCACCTTAGCTATGGCTGTAGGGACACTGAGTATATAGGAGGCACTGAAAGCACTTTTTATAAGCATCTTTAGACAGAAGCATCTGTCAGATCAATGTGATATGCAGCTATGTCACAATTTAGTATCTTCTTTTATAAGATAATGAGAGTGTGTTTACTCATAGGTGCTCAGAATTGAATAAAACATGTGAAACACTGAACCTAAATCTCACAGAGATGTTCTTGCCACCTAATTCTGTGGTTAATACACAACTACATTACACTTGACTTCATATGTAATTTGTTTCTCCTTGTAAAAAAGTAATGTCAGAATACAGAAAATTCACTGTTACATTAATAATTGCCATATTTATACGCCTATACCTAATAATGATGCCAATGTACTGTTTTGGTCCATGTCTGCCCCCTGTGTCAGGAATAACTAGTGTGAGAAAGTCTTTTCAGTGCCCAGAGAGTGATTTGTTTTACATATTGAAGGAAGACAGAGCTGAACTGAGCCAAGTTCTGTGGGCTGTTTTAAAATGTAGTAGGTAGACAGCTCTGCAGGGACTGTTTCTCTGCCTTTGCCCTTTCCAGAAGAAACGAATGTTTGGAAAGTCTCTAAATGGAAGAAAGGGGAGTGATAAGCAGCACAATAAACAAGCTTCCTCTACAAAATGGTAAGAACTAAAACTGGCAGCAGAAACAGTGGTTCGTTTTTTAATAAGCATCATATTACTCTCACCTCAACACCCAGGAGCCCAGAGTGTATGTTGTGGTTGTTTGGCGGGATTGTTTACAAGGCCTCCTGCATGTTATCCCTCATGTTTCTATGTATTTCATGCTGATGTGCTTTATTGCTGCAGCAGGGAGCACCTCCAAGAGTAGATGCCAAGTCGTACTGTATTGCCAGTTTCATTTGCTATGTGACATGAGTGTTCCTGAAGGATGTCAAAGTAATAATATAACATTGTAGAAAGAGCCTAACAATATATCCAATGGCCCTGAATGGGCTGCTGTGTAGTGGTCTAAAACCTGATTAGAATTTGTCCCTCTGTTGTTGTTTAAAATACTAATTTAAGAAGAGGTCTACTTCTCTTAAAGGTCTGTGAAGGGAATGCTTGGCCGCTGATACAAGACTGATGCTGAGGTCTGCCAAGACTCTGGATTCAGGACATTTTTGAGCATGGATTCCTTTCGCAGGCATGCACAGCTGTGCTTATAGACAAGCTGATGTTTATTATTCAGAAAATACATATTTTTGATTAAGATTACTCTGCAGAGTACAGTTTTAAACAGAACCGTCCTTCTTCACCAATCTAAATATATTGATTCTTGCTGATGGTTTTTTTTTAGTCCTCAGGAATGCCTCAGAGGTTTTGCACTGTGGCTGAGTCAGGCAAGTTTGTCACCATGGTGATTTTTACTTCCCCAGGCCAGCACTCAGCTGTCAGCTCTGCACAGGTGCATCACTATCATCTACTGTAAAGAGTCCATCAATGAGAAAAAAAAAGTACTACCCAGTGTTGTTTTGTTTATCTCTTTGTGAGGAAGACTTTTATTTTACATTGACTCTTGAGTACTTTTTTAACTTAACTCTTAACTTTTACAAATAATATTTACAAAATGCCCATCTCATGGTTTCATCCATGATGCTTCTTAATATCTGTAATCTTTGTCAGTGACTTGCAGTATGACTATGGTGGCTGGATGCCCAACAGTCCTGTCTCCTTGCGATGTCCTCCACAAAAGGGACAGCAAGCAAGGCCACAATGCTGCAGACATTCCCTGACTTAAATACAACAGTTCAGGGCATGGCTGAGCCAGGAGCAAGCAGTCTTCTGACTTTGTAAGAGTTCAAAACTGCATTAAAAAAATTACATCTCACTAATGTTTAGATTATATAAATTCTCAAGCAGTTTCAGTGAAATAAAATCATAGCCAACATATTGTCCAATCATATCTTGAAAATGTTAACATGCTTTATTCTTGGAATTGGATCTCTGCATATTTCTGAAATTACACTTTTATTGAAACCTTATGTCAGACAAAAAACAAGACATGTCATGTTCTTCGTCTTATTAACACAACATTACATTTTGTCAGGTCCCTCTTGGCCAGTACCCACAGGAGCTTTTCTGTGAGTTGACTTTCAAGGAGAACTTGAAATTTTAAGTACAGTGATCAATACCAAAAACAAGACAGTGGAAGTCCTATACGTGAAAACAAAGCAAGAAATGCCTGGAAGGTAAAACTCTGTGGAATGCTTTAGAAAATGATCAGCTGTGGTACAAATAATGTGCAATTTGTGATGTATTTACTTCAAGATGAAAACACTTGGATCTATTACAAGGTCATACTGCCCCCTTGCTCCGTCTGCTACAGGGGAGGGGAGCAACAGCAGCCCCCCACGCACCAACCAGTGTGACTCTCCACAGGCCCTGTACTCTGTGAGTGCCGGACTGGCAGTTCACCAGTGAGGACCTCCTGGTCATTTGAAGGACTATGTATTGGATGATGGGGTTGTTGAGGAGGACTGACCCCTCAAGTGGGGGCTATGAAGCGACCAAAGGGAGTTATCGCTATAACTACTGACATTTCCAAGTGCGAGGACTTATGGGAGTGTTAATGTTCATGTTTTCATGGTTGTTTTATTAATGCTGTGTTTAGGTTTGATGTGATTCATGTTTGGTTCTGGATGTGTGAGGTGGTTTTTCTGTGCTTTTGTGGCCAAGAATGTGTTGAGTTGTAGCTGCCAGTGATCCTCCAATTGGGACTCCTGTGCTGATTGTTGGCCTCCAGTGAATGTTTGTTTACTGTAGTCAGTTCTGATGCTAAATAAGTTGCATATCCTTTGGTCACATGGTGCATTGGGGTAAAGAACTTGTTAAAAGAAAATAAATTCTTTGCCTCTTTGTATTCTTCCATGAGAGCTCTCCACAGTATGGTAAGGCATAAAAAATGTAACAAAAATGTCATAGTAAGTAAGGCAACAAAACATTATAGGAATAAAAATGTCAAAAACCATGGTAGTACAATAAGGCATGAAACCTCATAGAATATTAAGGCAAAAAAAAGTCATAAAGCATCATAGTATACTTAAGCATAAAACGTCATTATATGAGAAGGCATAAAAATGTCAAAAAACGTCACAGTATAGTAAGGCTTAAAACTTCATAGTAAAGCAGGTCATTAAAACGTCAAATAAATGTCATAGGATAGTAAAGCATTAAAAAGTCAAAAAACTCATAGCATAGTAAGGCACGAAAATGTAAAAAAAAGCATCATAGTATAGTACGGCTTAAAAATATCAAATGTGAAAAAAAGTCACAATATAGTAAGAAATGTCAAGAAAGTCAAGAAAAAGTCATATTACAGTAAGGTATAAAATACATCATTGTAAAGTAAGGCAAAAAAAAGTCATAGCATAGTATGTCATAAAAAAATCATAGTATAGTAAGGCAAAAAAAAAGTCATAGCATAGTATGTCATAAAAACATCATATTAAGTCATATAAATCGTCATAAAAACATCATAGTCTAATAAGGTATAAAAATGTCCAAAAACGTCAAAGTATAGGAAGACAAAAAACATCATAACATTGTAAGGCACAAAAACATAAAAAAGATGTAATAGTATAGTAAGGCTTAAAATTGTCTAGAAACGTCAAGGTATAGTAATGCATAAAAATCATCATATAATAAGGCACAAAAATGTTAAAAGATTGCATATCATAATAAGGTAAGACATAAAAAGTCATAAAAATTTAATAGCATAGTAAGGCATAAAAGTCATAAAAATGGCAGGGTATAGTAAGGCATAAAAAGTCATAGTATAATATGGCATAAAAAGTCAAAAAAACGATATAGTATAGTAAGGCATAAAAAGTGATAAAAATGTCATTATATAGAAAGGCTTAAAAAGTCATAAAAATGAAATAGTATAGTAAGGCAAATAAAGTCATAAAAACAACATGGTATAGTAAGGCATAAAAAGTCATAAAAACGTCATGGTATAGTAAGGCATAAAAAGTCATAAAAAGGGCATAGTATAGTAAGGCAAAAAAAATCATAAAAATGTCATAGTATAGTATGGCATAAAACGTCAAAAAAACATCATAGTATATTAAGGCATGAAAGGTCATAAAAACCTCATAGTATGGTCAGGCATGAGACAAAATGATATAATTAGGCATAAAAATGCCAAAAAACGTCATAATATAGTATGGCAGTAAAAAGCTAAAAAACGTTATAGTATAGTATGGCATAAAACGTCAAAAAAACATCATAGTATATTAAGGCATAAGAGGTCATAAAAACCTCATAGTATGGTCAGACATGAGACGAAATGATATAATTAGGCATAAAAATGGAAAAAAAGGTCAAAGTATAGTATGGCAGTAAAAAAAAAACGTCAAAAAAACATTATAGTATATTAAGGCATAAAAGGTTATAAAAACCTCATAGTATGGTCAGGCATGAGACGAAATGATATAATTAGGAATAAAAATGCCAAAAAACGTCAAAGTAAACTATGGCAGAAAAAAGCCAAAAAACGTCATAGTATAGTAGGGCATAAAACGTCAAAAAAACATCATAGTATATTAAGGCATAAAAGGTCATAAAAACCTCATAGTATGGTCAGGCATGAGACAAAATGATATAATTAGGCATAAAAATGCCAAAAAACGTCAAAGTAAACTATGGCAGAAAAATGCCAAAAAACGTCATAGTATAGTATGGCAGTAAAAATAAAGGTAAAAAAAACATCATAGTATATTAAGACATAAAAGGTCATAAAAACCTCATAGTATGATCAGGCATGAGACGAAATGATATAATTAGGCATAAAAATGCCTAAAAACGTCATAGTATAGTATGGCAGTAAAAAAAAACGTCAAAAAAACATCATAGTATATTAAGACATAAAAGGTTATAAAAACCACATAGTATGGTCAGGCATGAGACGAAATGATATAATTAGGAATAAAAATGGAAAAAAAGGTCAAAGTAAACTATGGCAGAAAAATGCCAAAAAACGTCATAGTATACTATGGCATAAAACGTCAAAAAAACATCATAGTATATTAAGATATAAAAGGTCAAAAAAACCTCATAGTATGATCAGGCATGAGACGAAATGAAATAATTAGGCATAAGAATGCCAAAAAACGTCATAATATAGTAGGGCATAAAACGTCAAAAAAACATCATAGTATATTAAGGCATAAAAGGTTATAAAAACCTCATAGTATGGTCAGGCATGAGACGAAATGATATAATTAGGAATAAAAATGGAAAAAAAAGGTCAAAGTCAACTATGGCAGAAAAATGCCAAAAAACGTCATAGTATACTATGGCATAAAACGTCAAAAAAACATCATAGTATATTAAGACATAAAAGGTCATAAAAACCTCATAGTATGATCAGGCATGAGACGAAATGACATAATTAGGCATTAAAATGCCAAAAAACGTCATAGTATAGTATGGCAGTAAAAAAAAACGTCAAAAAAACATCATAGTATATCAAGGCATAAAAGGTTATTAAAACCTCATAGAATGGTCAGGCATGAGATGAAATGATATAATTAGGCATAAAAACGTCATAGTATAGTATGGCAGTAAAAAAAAACGTCAAAAAAACATCATAGTATATCAAGGCATAAAAGGTTATTAAAACCTCATAGAATGGTCAGGCATGAGATGAAATGATATAATTAGGCATTAAAATGCCAAAAAACGTCATAGTTTTATATGGCATAAAACGTCAAAAAAACATCATAGTATATTAAGGCATAAAAGGTTATAAAAACCTCATAGTATGGTCAGGCATGAGATGAAATGATATAATTAGGCATAAAAATGCCAAAAAACATCATAGTGAACTATGGCAGAAAAATGCCAAAAAATGTCATAGTATACTATGGCATAAAACGTCAAAAAAACATCATAGTATATCATGACATAAAAGGTCATAAAAACCTCATAGTATGATAAGGCATGAGACGAAATGATATAATTAGGCATTAAAATGCCAAAAGACGTCATAGTATAGTATGGCAGTAAAAAAAAACGTCAAAAAAACATCATAGTATATTAAGGCATAAAAGGTTATAAAAACCTCATAGTATGGTCAGGCATGAGACGAAATGATATAATTAGGAATAAAAATGCCAAAAAACGTCAAAGTAAACTATGGCAGAAAAATGCCAGAAAACGTCATAGTATAGTATGGCAGTGAAAATAAAAGTAAAAAAAACATCATAGTATATTAAGACATAAAAGGTCATAAAAACTTCATAGTATGATCAGGCATGAGACGAAATGATATAATTAAGCATAAAAATGCAAAAAACTTCATAGTATAGTATGGCATAAAACGTCAAAAAAACATCACAGTATATTACGACATAAAAGGACATAAAAACCTCATAGTATGGTCAGGCATGAGACGAACATCATAGTAGTATGGCAGTAAAAAAAAACGTCAAAAAATTATCATAGTATATTAAGACATAAAAGGTCATAAAAATGAAAATGCCAAAAAACGTCAAAGTAAACTATCGCAGAAAAATGCAAAAAAACGTCATAGTATAGTCTGGCAGTAAAAAAAAACGTCAAAAAATTATCATAGTATATTAAGACATAAAAGGTCATAAAAATGAAAATGCCAAAAAACGTCAAAGTAAACTATCGCAGAAAAATGCAAAAAAACGTCATAGTATAGTCTGGCAGTAAAAAAAAACGTCAAAAAATTATCATAGTATATTAAGACATAAAAGGTCATAAAAATGAAAATGCCAAAAAACGTCAAAGTAAACTATCGCAGAAAAATGCAAAAAAACGTCATAGTATAGTCTGGCAGTAAAAAAAAACGTCAAAAAATTATCATAGTATATTAAGACATAAAAGGTCATAAAAATGAAAATGCCAAAAAACGTCAAAGTAAACTATCGCAGAAAAATGCAAAAAAACGTCATAGTATAGTCTGGCAGTAAAAAAAAACGTCAAAAAATTATCATAGTATATTAAGACATAAAAGGTCATAAAAATGAAAATGCCAAAAAACGTCAAAGTAAACTATCGCAGAAAAATGCAAAAAAACGTCATAGTATAGTCTGGCAGTAAAAAAAAACGTCAAAAAATTATCATAGTATATTAAGACATAAAAGGTCATAAAAATGAAAATGCCAAAAAACGTCAAAGTAAACTATCGCAGAAAAATGCAAAAAAACGTCATAGTATAGTCTGGCAGTAAAAAAAAACGTCAAAAAATTATCATAGTATATTAAGACATAAAAGGTCATAAAAATGAAAATGCCAAAAAACGTCAAAGTAAACTATCGCAGAAAAATGCAAAAAAACGTCATAGTATAGTCTGGCAGTAAAAAAAAACGTCAAAAAATTATCATAGTATATTAAGACATAAAAGGTCATAAAAATGAAAATGCCAAAAAACGTCAAAGTAAACTATCGCAGAAAAATGCAAAAAAACGTCATAGTATAGTCTGGCAGTAAAAAAAAACGTCAAAAAATTATCATAGTATATTAAGACATAAAAGGTCATAAAAATGAAAATGCCAAAAAACGTCAAAGTAAACTATCGCAGAAAAATGCAAAAAAACGTCATAGTATAGTCTGGCAGTAAAAAAAAACGTCAAAAAATTATCATAGTATATTAAGACATAAAAGGTCATAAAAATGAAAATGCCAAAAAACGTCAAAGTAAACTATCGCAGAAAAATGCAAAAAAACGTCATAGTATAGTCTGGCAGTAAAAAAAAACGTCAAAAAATTATCATAGTATATTAAGACATAAAAGGTCATAAAAATGAAAATGCCAAAAAACGTCAAAGTAAACTATCGCAGAAAAATGCAAAAAAACGTCATAGTATAGTCTGGCAGTAAAAAAAAACGTCAAAAAATTATCATAGTATATTAAGACATAAAAGGTCATAAAAATGAAAATGCCAAAAAACGTCAAAGTAAACTATCGCAGAAAAATGCAAAAAAACGTCATAGTATAGTCTGGCAGTAAAAAAAAACGTCAAAAAATTATCATAGTATATTAAGACATAAAAGGTCATAAAAATGAAAATGCCAAAAAACGTCAAAGTAAACTATCGCAGAAAAATGCAAAAAAACGTCATAGTATAGTCTGGCAGTAAAAAAAAACGTCAAAAAATTATCATAGTATATTAAGACATAAAAGGTCATAAAAATGAAAATGCCAAAAAACGTCAAAGTAAACTATCGCAGAAAAATGCAAAAAAACGTCATAGTATAGTCTGGCAGTAAAAAAAAACGTCAAAAAATTATCATAGTATATTAAGACATAAAAGGTCATAAAAATGAAAATGCCAAAAAACGTCAAAGTAAACTATCGCAGAAAAATGCAAAAAAACGTCATAGTATAGTCTGGCAGTAAAAAAAAACGTCAAAAAATTATCATAGTATATTAAGACATAAAAGGTCATAAAAATGAAAATGCCAAAAAACGTCAAAGTAAACTATCGCAGAAAAATGCAAAAAAACGTCATAGTATAGTCTGGCAGTAAAAAAAAACGTCAAAAAATTATCATAGTATATTAAGACATAAAAGGTCATAAAAATGAAAATGCCAAAAAACGTCATAGTATAGTATGGCAGTAAAAATAAAGGTCAAAAAAACATCATAGTATATTACGACATAAAAGGTCATAAAAACCTCATAGTATGATCAGGCGTGAGACGAAATGATATAATTAGGCATAAAAATGCCAAATAACGTCATAGTATAGCAGTAAAAAAAAACGTCAAAAAAACATCATAGTATATTTAGGCATAAAAGGTTATAAAAACGTCATAGTATAGTATGGCAGTAAAAAAAAACGTCAAAAAAACATCACAGTATATTACGACATAAAAGGTCTTAAAAACCTCATAGTATGGTCAGGCATGAGACGAAATGAGATAATTAGGCATAAAAATGCCAAATAACGTCATAGTATGGCAGTAAAAAAAAACGTCAAAAAAACATCACAGTATATTACGACATAAAAGGTCTTAAAAACCTCATAGTATGGTCAGGCATGAGACGAAATGAGATAATTAGGCATAAAAATGCCAAATAACGTCATAGTATGGCAGTAAAAAAAAACGTCAAAAAAACATCACAGTATATTACGACATAAAAGGTCTTAAAAACCTCATAGTATGATCAGGCATGAGACGAAATGATATAATTAGGCATAAAAAATCCAAAAAACATCATAGTATACTATGGCATAAAACGTGAAAAAAA
>NW_019174941.1:575743-576747 GCF_002260705.1 Seriola dumerili
AAAACGTCAAAAAAACATCATAGTATATTAAGGCATAAAAGGTAATAAAAACCTCATAGTATGGTCAGGCATGAGACGAAATGATATAATTAGGAATAAAAATGGAAAAAAAGGTCAAAGTAAACTATGGCAGAAAAATGCCAAAAAACGTCATAGTATAGTATGGCAGTAAAAAAAACGTCAAAAAAATATCATAGTATATTAAGGCATAAAAGGTTATAAAAACCTCATAATATGGTCAGGCATGAGACGAAATGATATAATTAGGAATAAAAATGCCAAAAAAACCATCAGAACTATAGCAGAAAAATGCCAAAAAACGTCATAGTATAGTATGGCAGTAAAAAAAAACGTCAAAAAAACATCATAGTATATTAAGGCATAAAAGGTCATAAAAACCTCATAGTGTGGTGAGGCATGAGGCGAAATGATATAATTAGGCGTAAAAAATCCCAAAAACGTCAAAGTAAACTATGGCAGAAAAATGCCAAAAAACGTCATAGTATAGTATGGCAGTAAAAAAAAACGTCAAAAAAACATCATAGTATATTAAGGCATAAAAGGTCATAAAAACCTCATAGTGTGGTCAGGCATGAGGCGAAATGATATAATTAGGCATAAAAAATCCCAAAAACGTCAAAGTAAACTATGGCAGAAAAATGCCAAAAAACATCATAGTAAACTATAGCAGAAAAATGCCAAAAAACGTCATAGTATACTATGGCATAAAACGTCAAAAAAACATCATAGTATATTAAGGCATAAAAGGTCATAAAAACCTCATAGTATGGTATATAGTAAGGCATAAATGTCATAAGAATAATAAAAATGCCAAAAAACATCATAGTAAACTATAGCAGAAAAATGCCAAAAAACGTCATAGTATATTATGGCAGTAAAAAAAAAGGTAAAAAAAACGTCATAGTATATTAAGGCATAAAAGGTCATAAAAACCTCATAGTATGGTAAGGCATGAGACGAAATGATATAATTAGGCATAAAAA
>NW_019174941.1:577552-584687 GCF_002260705.1 Seriola dumerili
GGCATAAAAAGTTATGAAAACGTCATAGTATATTATGGCATAAAAAGTCATAATATAGTAAGGCATAAAAAGTCATAAAAAATTCATAGTAGAGTAAGGCATAAAAAGTCATAAAAAGGACATAGTATAGTAAGGCATAAAAAGTCATAAAAATGTCATAGTACAGAAAGGCATAAAAAGTTATAAAAACGTCATAGTATAGTATGGCATAAAAAGTCATAGTATAGTAAGGCATAAAAAGTCATAAAAACGTCATAGTATCGTAAGGCATAAAAAGTCATAAAAACGACATAGTATAGTAAGGCATAAAAAGTCATAGGATAGTAAGTCATAAAAAGTCCGTATAATATGGCATAAAAAGTCATAGTATAATAAGGAAAAAATCAATAAAAACGTCATAGTATAGTAAGGCATAAGAAGTCATAATATAGTAAGGCATAAATGTCATAAGAATAATAAGTCATAGTACAGTAAGGCATAAAATGCCATAAAAATGTCATAGTATAGTAAGGTGTAAAAAGTCATAGTATAATATGGCATAAAAAGTCATAAAAACGACATAGTATAGTAAGGCATAAAAAGTCATAGGATAGTAAGTCATAAAAAGTCCGTATAATATGGCATAAAAAGGCATAGTATAATAAGGAAAAAATCAATAAAAACGTCCTAGTATAGTAAGGCATAAGAAGTCATAGGATAGTAAGTCATAAAAAGTCCGTATAATATGGCATAAAAAGGCATAGTATAATAAGGAAAAAATCAATAAAAACGTCCTAGTATAGTAAGGCATAAGAAGTCATAATATAGTAAGGCATAAATGTCATAAGAATAATAAGTCATAGTACAGTAAGGCATAAAATGCCATAAAAATGTCATAGTATAGTAAGGTGTAAAAAGTCATAGTATAATATGGCATAAAAAGTGATAAAAACGACATAATATAGAAAAGCATAAAAAGTCATAAAAACGTCATAATACAGTTAGGCATAAAAAGTCATAGTATAAAATGGCATAAAAAGTCATAAAAATGACATCGTATAGTAAGGCATAAGAAGTCATAGGATAGTAAGTCATAAAAAGTCATAAAAAAGTCATAGTATAGTAAGGCATAAAAAGTCATAGGATAGTAAGTCATAAAAAGTCATGGTATAATATGGCATAAAAATTCATAAAAAGTCATAGTATATTAAGGCATAAAAAGTCATAGGATAGTAAGGCATAAAAAGTCATAGTATAGTAAGGCATAAAAAGTCATAAAAGAGACATAGTATAGTAAGGCTTAAAAAGCCATAAAAAGGGCATAGTATGGTAAGGCATAAAAAGTCATAAAAACATCATAGTATAGTAAGGAAAAAAAAATCATAAAAACGTCATAGTATAGTAAGGCATAAAAAGTCATGAAAACGTTGTAGTATAGTAAGGCATAAAAAGTCATAAAAATGACATAGCACAGTAAGGCGTAAAAAGTCATATTATAGTAAGGCATAAAAAGTCATAAAAAGGGCATAGTATAGTAAGGCGTAAAAAGTCATAAAAATGTCATAGTATAGTGAGGTATAAAAAGTCATAGTATAGTAAGGCATAAAAAGTCATAGTATAGTAAGGCATAAAAAGTCATAAAAAGGGCACAGTATAGTACGGCAAAAAAAATCATAAAAATGTCCTAGTATAGTAAGGCATAAGAAGTCATAATATAGCAAGGCATAAAAGGTCATAAGAATAATAAGTCATTGTACAGTAAGGCATAAAATGCCATAAAAATGTCAAAAGGGCACAGTATAGTACGGCAAAAAAAATCATAAAAATGTCCTAGTATAGTAAGGCATAAGAAGTCATAATATAGCAAGGCATAAAAGGTCATAAGAATAATAAGTCATTGTACAGTAAGGCATAAAATGCCATAAAAATGTCATAGTATAGTAAGGCTTAAAAAGTCATAAAAAGAGCATAGTATAGAATGGCAAAAAAAATCATAAAAACGTCATAGTATAATAAGGCATAAAAAGCCATGAAAACGTCATAGTATAGTAAGGCATAAAAAGTAATAACATAGTAAGGCATAAAAAGTCATAAAAACGTCATAGTGTAGTTAGGCATAAAAGTCATAAAAACGTCATAGTATAGTAAGGCATAAAAAGTCATAGGATAGTAAGTCATAAAAAGTCATAATATAAAATGGCATAAAAAGTCATAAAAACGTCATAATATAGTAAGGTATAAAAAGTCGTAGGATAGTAAGTCATAAAAACTCATAAAAATGACATAGTATAGTAAGGCAAAAAAAGTCATAAAAACGACATAGTATAGTCAGGCATAAAAAGCTTTAAAAACGTCATAGTATAGTAAGGCATAGAAAGTCATATTATAGTGATGCATAAAAAGTCATAAAAACGTCATAGTATAATAATGCATAAACAGTCATAAAAACAACACAGTATAGTAAGGCATAAAAATGTCATAGTATAGTAAGGTATAATAAGTCATCGTATAGTAAGGCATAAAAAGTCATAGAATAGTAAGGCATAAAAAGTCTTAAAAACGACATAGTATAGTAAGGCATAAAAAGTCATAAAAACTCCCTAATATAGTAAGGCATAAAAAGTCATAGAATAGTAAGGCATAAAAAGTCTTAATAACATCACAGTATAGTAAGACATAAAACGTCATAGTATAGTAAGCATAAAAAGTCATAAAAACGTAGTATAGTAAGGCATAAAAAGTCATAGTATATTAAGTCATAAAAAGTCATAAAAATTACATAGTATAGTAAGGCATAAAATGTCATAAAAACGTCATAGTATATTAAGCCATAAAAAGTCATAAAAAGTCATAGTATAGTGAGGCATAAAAAGTCATAAAAAGGGCATAGTATAGTATGGAAAAAAAAATCATAAAAACATCATAGTATAATAAGGCATAAAAAGCCATAAAAACGTCATAGTATAGTAAGGCATAAAAAGTAATAACATAGTAAGGCATAAAAAGTCATAAAAACGTCATAGTGTAGTTAGGCATAAAAGTCATAAAAACATCATAGTATAGTAAGGCATAAAAAGTCATAGGATAGTAAGTCATAAAAAGTCATAATACAATATGGCATAAAAAGTCATAAAAACTCATAGTATAGTAAGGTATAAAAAGTCATAAAAAGTCAGAAAAATGTCATATTATAGTAAGGCATAAAAAGTCATAAAAACGTCCTAGTATAGTAAGGCATAAAAAGTCATAGTATAGTAAGTCACAAAAAATCATAAAAATGACATAGTATAGTAAGGCAAAAAAAGTCATAAAAACGACATAGTATAGTCAGGCATAAAAAGCTTTAAAAACGTCATAGTATAGTAAGGCATAGAAAGTCATATTATAGTGATGCATAAAAAGTCATAAAAACGTCATAGTATAATAATGCATAAACAGTCATAAAAACAACACAGTATAGTAAGGCATAAAAATGTCATAGTATAGTAAGGTATAAAAAGTCATCGTATAGTAAGGCATAAAAAGTCATAGTATAGTAAGGCATAAAAAGTCATAATATATTAAGGCATAAAAAGTCATAAAAACTCCATAGTATAGTAAGGCATAAAAAGTCATAGAATAGTAAGGCATAAAAAGTCATAAAAACATCACAGTATAGTAAGACATAAAACGTCATAGTATAGTAAGCATAAAAAGTCATAAAAACGTAGTATAGTAAGGCATAAAAAGTCATAGTATATTAAGTCATAAAAAGTCATTAAAATTACATAGTATAGTAATGCAAAAAATGTTTTAAAAACGTCATAGTATAGTAAGGCATAAAAACGTCATAAAAATGTCATAGTATAGTAAGGTATAAAACGTCATAAAAACGTCATAGTACAGTAAGGCATAAAAAGTCACAGTATAGTTAACCACAAAAACGTCAAAGAACGTCAAAGTATAGTAAGGTATAAAAATGTCAAAAAACGTCATAGTATAGTACGGGTAAAAAACTACAGAAAACGTCATAGGATCCTAAGATATAAAATGTCATAGTATAGTAAAGCATAAAAACATCAAAGAACATCATAGTAGAGTAAGGCAAAAAATCAAAACGTCATAATAAATTCAGACATAAAACTTCATGTTCCAGTAAGGTATACAAACGTCATAGTCTAATAAGGCATGAAAATGTCAAAAAATCTCATAGTATAGTAAAGCATAAAAACGTCGAAGAACGTCACAGTATAGTAAGGCATAAAAATGTCAAAAAAAATCATAGTAAGGCAAGGCATACAACATCATAGCATAGTAAGTCATAAAACATCTATTAAGGCATAAAAACAATAAAAAAACGTCATAATATAGTAAAGTATAATGTAAAAGTCTTCTAATAAAGCATAAAAATGTCACAAAAAATGTCATAATATAGTAAGACATAAAATGTCATAAAAACATCAAAAAATATCATAGTAGAGTAATGCAAAAAATGTCAAAAAACTCATAGTATAAATAAATTGTCATATTGTAAGGTATAAAAATTTCTTAGTATAGTAAGGCATAAAAAAGTTAAAGTATTCTTGGTGATTTTTTCCTAGGAATTTTTGGCAGAAAGTCATATGTTAGTTACTAGTGTGATATTCTCACATGATGTGAGCCTTCAGATAATCCCGCCCTTTCAGTCAATCAAATAATAGCATGCGTGAATGGGTTGTCTTGGAGACATAGCCTTTTTGAGGGCACATTGGAATGATTTAATATGACTTCACTCCAAACATGGTGCGAACGAGTTCACTCAAATATTGGTAGCGACTATTCTGTCTTCCCAAAATATTGGTAGGGACATTTCACTACCGTCCATATGCAAAACTATGCCATTGATCTCTTAACAGGTTATTTGTGTTTAGCTATCCAACATCATATCAAGTGAATCCTACAAAATAGTCCCATGCCACATTAAGTGTAGAAACCTTGTTATATTGTCTATGGTAGAAACAGATGTAAATTAATCTGGTGGTGTAGCTGCTTAGATGACTTTTTGCTGCTCATTTCCTATTTATATTTTATTTGTTTGTACGGTGTGGTTCTCCCTCTGCAGAATGACTGCAGTTACAGGTGTTTTGTTTTGTTTTTTGTACTGTAATATTTTGACAGAAAAAGTATTACTAGTGGTAGTTAGAGATGTTTAACAGTTAGAGATGTTACAATACTCTGTTACAATTACTGACAGAGAAGATTTTGGACCTGTTCATTTTCTCATCAAGTCTCGGTTGTGGTGGAAACAGAATGAGCAGAATAGTCAGTGAGCTTTTGGAAGTTTTGGACCACATCCAAAGGGAAGTAACTGGAGGGCATTGTTACCAGGTTCACAGGAGGCAACCTTACTTTCAGTACAATGGTGCGTTTGATTGTTTTCCTCCATTAAACTACTGCAATCAAGGCCAGTAATATAAACCCCAGCTCTTTTGTACAGCTGCAGTTATTTTTTTTGTGACCATGGTTTAAAAAAAACTCATGCAGTATAGCTAAAGCACAAACTTTATGCCCTTTAAACCCTGACTTTGTATATGTTAGCCATTTAAGGTAACTGCTTTTCTAGTGTCTGGATGAAGTAGAGACAGCAACATCAACAATGCCAGGTCAGTAATATCCAGAGTCTCTATGCAGCATTTCGCAAACAATCTCATTCACCCCCAGCAAATTGCCAATGAGTCTTTCAGACTTCCACAGTGATCTCTGCCAACAAGAACCCTGACCCTAACCATGCCTCTCCCAAGCACTGCCTCCTATCCAGAGGGTATGTCCTCAAAGTGGTCTCTTTCACCTTCTTGTCTATTTCATCGACAATTAATTGCTGCAGTTCCCATCTTTGAGAAGATCCAGCGGTCATCTGCTCTGACTTGCCAGTGCTTCTCTGTTCAGTCAGCATTGCCAACCTAACCTGGAAGACCTCTTGTCTAGCATGACAGATTCCCTCAGCACCAGTGAGTGAAGCTGTAAAAACACCCTACATCAAATTGGCAGGCTATTCAGAACTGCACACGGTACTGATAGCTCCCAGGAAATTTACAGTGCCAATGCCTGACGAAGATCTCTGCAGGGCTCAAACTTTGCTCTGTTAAATGAAATGTACTGAGAGCTTTTAGCACAGGGAGCAGATCCTTTATCTGACAAAATTAGAAGCAAAAAACATCACACTAGTGGATTAATCTATGAATGAAACCGACAGATTAATCTGGTCATCATTCATTTTTCACTTTATTTGCTGATAAACACAAAAACATCAACATCTACAAAGAGCAGGATGGATACAGTAGCTAAGATGGATCAGAATGATCTTGTACAAGTACAGTAAAAGACGACAGAAAATGGGCACTTAAAAAGAGAAAGACTGAGCACTTCTAGATGATATTCAAATAGTAATACAGTGTGTCTGGTTTAAATCTAGTCTCCACTCTTTGACTATCCAACAGACTTATCTGCCTTGTCCTCATCCATGAAGAATGACAACACTTAGTGTTTAGCTCTGTGAACATTCCCTCATCTTAACTTCATTATTTCATCTCCTCTTATGATGTTCATTAATGGTCCATTAGCACTGACAGTTTTTGCTTTTCCATGGAAAAAATATAACGTGTGTAGGAAGGTTTTGGTTCAGCCACAAGTTTCATGCTTTATGATCTGAAAATGTGTTTGATATTTCATCTCTTATTGTGTGCTCTGTGAGTTTATGTGTTTGTATGTGAGAAAACAGATAGGATATGCCTGACTTTGCCACACTTCCAGAGATGATTGGGACACCACAGAGAATGAACCACACACAAACACAGAAGACACAGGGAAATACACACACTTGTATTAGCTACTGCCTCTGCCCTCTGGATTTCTCTCTGCTGTGGTAGTTTATCTTAATAAACGGGCTGTTTGCTTGCCCTTTTTGTCCTAAATAAGCTGCCCCGAGGCAAAATGAAGATTTTTTTTTTTTTTTTAGATATTTCGTCACAGGTCAGTGACAGGATTTTGGAGAATCAACTGTTCAGCGACTCATCTAATATCAGAACTGCAGACCTTATTTGAGCAAACAAACATTTGATTCATTGCCTCTGTGTGTGTGTGTATGTGTGTGTGTGTGTGTGTGTGTGTGTGTGTGTGTGTGTGTGTGTGTGTGTGTGTG